>NW_013666061.1:117707-120146 GCF_000517525.1 Limulus polyphemus | reverse complement strand
CTATATATATATATATATATATATATATATTACAAGTTAACAGTCACAGATCAATAATTCAACCTAATTTCTTCATTAAGAATCAGTGAATTGATGGCGGAGTGCATGACCTTTAATTCTCCACAGACACCTGTCTGGGTGCTGATTTTTTGCCATGGCATAGTGGCTCATAGAATGGCAGAGTTTTTTTTCAAGTACAAACTTTTGGCTCGTAGCTCCATCTCTTGACCGATTTGAGATCTAATTACAGCCCCAGTTATTGAGGATTCCCTCTTGTTTACAGTATGATTGTTTGTAGGCAACACATTAACTACTCAGTGTTCAGAACTATATTTCCTAGTACTGTTATCTTAACAAGGTAGGCAAGTGACAGCAGGTCAGTAGCCTATTGGAATGAGGTTGCCATTTTTAATGTGAGTACATATTGGCCAGTAGGGTGTATAGTTATCATACCTGGTGCAGGACCTTACACTGATCAGTCCTTTTCATAACCAGTAACTAGGCATCTTGTTGTTTTCACCCTCTAGTAACGTAGTGTGGCAAAGTGTCCCCTCTGCTTGATGATCTGTCAACCTACCCAATATATATGACATTTTATTGTACAGCTTGCAGTTTTAAGTTGTGTTGGTCATTAATTCCACATCCAGAGATTTGCCCACCCTAATGTTGTATACAACTCTGCTCCCAGGTGGTTAACACTGGGACTGAGCTTACCAATAGATTGGTTTTTGTCTTGGATTAATGGCAGTATATATTCTAAAAATAAACTATACTAACTAACATTTGCTATAATCCTGTACTTGTACTTGCAATTCAACTCATGATAGCTTTAATATAATTAAAATTGAACACTATAGCTATAGCCAAACTATAGTGACACTGTACTAGACTTATAAATGAACACATGGTAACACTGTATGTAGGAAACAAAACGTAATCTACATGTACATAATATACCTATAACTTAGTAGTTGGTGAGAGTGTAATTAACTGTCATGTCTGATAATGTGTGAAATAGTACTAGTTAATAGAACTAAGAAATTTCTGAACAATTTGTAGACCATTATAAATATTAGATTATGTGAAGCTGATTAACATGCTAGAGAAGTTTAGCACCACGCCACCACCAAAGCATAGGCTTGCCTCCCTACAATAATAGTCATGTTGCAGCATACAGTCTAGGTGGTATGACTTCAAACCACTAATAACATGGAGGCAAATGGCTGGCAGCAACAACTTACTTTCTTATTAATATGTGTACGTATATCATTTATTTTATTTAATATTATTATTACATATCAACACCAAGATTCCAATGTGAAAAAGCCAAAGGACTAGCAATACCACTGTATGAAGATTATAAATGAGGCTCTAATGCAATATATTCACATTAAGCGCCATATAAGCCTCTTCATGGAAAGGGACCATACTTCATGCAAATTATACACGTACATTAAGCTTATAAGAAACTTCATATGTACTTCGTGGTTTATTTTCCTGGAGATAGTGGAAATATTTCCACTGAAACATGTAGAGTTTTTAAAGTTTCTTTAAACTTGTATTTTTTAAACTGTAAAAATAAATTGTTGTAGAAGTAAAAAAAAAAAAACATTGACGTCTCGTTTTATTTAAAAAGTATGTAATCTAGTAACTAACGTGGAACGGATGTAGTTCCTGTCTAGTTCACGTGATAGATTAATAAAGCTATTTGTGCGTCATGAAACGTGTAAACCAGACAGTGGATTGTTTTTTATAAATAATATTAAGATGGTGACCTTGTAAAGACTAACTGTAAAGGTTTAGATAACATAAGCAAATACTGTTTTACGAATAAGGCCTGATAACTCAAGTCATTATTATTAATCACTCCAAAAAGTGGTATTGGTGATTTCTTTAAACTGTGTGTTCTGTTAAGGTAAGCTCACGATATTAAACATATTTTAAGTTTAACTAAACTAAGTTTATTACTTAAGTATTTTAAAATTATGCCTAACGTTAGTTCAAGTTCAACCATAGTTGCTTACAAATACGTTATATTTTCCCTAAGCTAATCACCATTTTGTTCGTGCATTCATATTGTAATACAAAACTCTTGTACTTTTGGAGTTGTACCTGAACTTTATGGCTATATGATAATAATAAATTCCAAAACCGAAAAACTAAACACACCATTTCATACCTAAGACTTGAGTTAACATCAGATGTTTAGACCGTGATACTAATATAAACATAGCAGAATTTAACACAGTGAGCGTTCATGTGTATGTAAAGGTGGGAAGAACGTAAAGAAGAAAGAAAGGTTATAAATCTGAACTGAACACAACCTAATCGCTCTTGGGAGGTGGGTAGTTACCGCAGGAAAACTATATAAAAGTGGAAAGGTAATATACACCTGGAAAAAAGTTAAGCACCCCCAAATATTTTTCAGGATTGCTTATT
>NW_013666061.1:115623-116764 GCF_000517525.1 Limulus polyphemus | reverse complement strand
AATAAGCAATCCTGAAAAAAACACGGGGGTGCTTAACTTTTTTCCAGGTGTATATAATTTACTTGTTCGCCGTCAGGTGATTTAATTCACCCACAAAACACTACTAGTAACGGCAAAACACCCGAAGTTTGAACAAATGCAGAGTACTAAAAAATTACTTTTTATGTCTTCATTTTCTGATAATCGTTTTATGTTTTCGCATTCAGGAAGTCAAAAGGACTCAACAACTACCCAAAAGTGGAGAACTCCTAAATAAACAATTATCCCTTTTAACCATTGCATGTATTTTAAAAACATCATTACTATTATTATACCATCGAATTAAAAATGACAATCGGTCATCAAAATCACATGTGCCACTTTGAGGGAAATGCAATAAAAATGACCCTCATCATAATAAAATGAATTAAACCATATGAAATCCCGTGAATCGCAGTCATTTGAACTACATAAGACCCTAACCAATTGCTTAGTCTTTTTATGCCTAGCGCCGCCACTAGGCAAGCCCGTCAAAAGGGATGAAATAAATACTATTACAAATTGGTATGCATTAGGGATTTTTTCCGTATAATGTATTTTGGAAGAGTTGGAAATATTGATGATCTATGGATTATGAAATGTTGCACTTAAACTATCAGTTTGAAAGTGTGGTGCAATTTTCTGCTGTCCTTTTCCGGAATAATCATTCTTCTTCACATCTGCAGCCTGTATAGTCAACAGACTTTTACTTTTAGAAGACGACCATTTGGTAATAAATACAGCACACTCTACCACTATTAATTTTATTTATTCACAGGTATTTGTTTATTTTTATTTTGCTGTTGGTGTTTGATTTATTGTTTGTATAGAATTTCTGAGACCTACCATATTGTGAAAAGTTTTGGCTACTTGTTGGATATCAATATACTTTAATACCAATTTTTCAAAAATATTATAATACGGAGAAGACTAAAAGAAATGAATGGATAACCTTTAATGCAATTTTATTTTCCAGGTAGATAAACACATACACACACACACACACGCCTTCACTCTTACGAAAATATTTCTCAAATAAAATATTGTTACGTCTCCGTTTGTTAATTAATTTTCCGTAACTTTGTTCCGACGTAAACTTTAGCGACACAAGTCCTTACTTAAT
>NW_013666061.1:101798-114764 GCF_000517525.1 Limulus polyphemus | reverse complement strand
TAGCCCTGTAGACTTCTCACTGATTCTGAGTTCCGTACCTGAGTTCCAGAGCCTCTACCAGTACATTATATTTGTGTCTGTCCGCTGCTGTCAACTGTCCAAGTATTTCCAGTAGTTGTCCCTTCAAGCTCGTAGCCAGATATACTGCTTTCTGCTCCTCTGTCCATCCGTTCATCTCTGCCAGTAATTCAAACTGTGCTCTATATGCTTCCCACGGTGCCTTCCCATCGAATTCCTGTGGCTTCCTTCGCACTGGATCACTCCTATTACTAACATTCATATCTGGGATGTGGCTTCTAACGGGACTGAATATGTCTGTATTAGGGTTTAGCTGCGGGCTCTGTAATGGGCTTGCCATTGTCTGGGGCTGATTAAGTCGATGGTCAATGTATCCTCCTTGTGTAAGAGACAATAGATCGTCCTTTAACGTTTCTAATTCGCTTTTAAATTTACTAATGTTTCCCATTTGTACCTCTTGCCATTGTTGTTGATTTTCCTGTAGTTGCTGTTGACTTTCTTCCTGTTTCCTTTCTTGTTCCAGTTGCCACTGCTGTAATCTCTCTTCTTGTTTCTTTTCTTTTTCCTCTAACAACTGCTGTAATCTCTTTTCTTGTTTATTTTTTTGCTCGAGCTGCCACTGTTGCAGGTTTTCTTGCAACTGCTGTTGTCTCTTTTCTTGTTTCTTTTATTTTTCCTCCAAAAACTTCTGTAATCTCTCTTCTTGTTTAATTTCTCGTTCTTCTTGTTTCTTTTCTTTGCCCTCCAACAACTGCTGTAATTTCTGTTCTTGTTTAATTTGTCGTTCTTCTTGTTTCTTTTCTTTTCCTCCAACAACTGCTGTAATTTCTCTTCTTGTTTAATTTCTCGTTCTTCTTGTTTCTTTTCTTTTCCCTCTAACAACTGTTGTAATTTCTCTTCTCGTTCTTCTTGTTTCTTTTGCTGTTCTTGTATTGCTGCCATCAAGTCTGCTATGCTGTAGTTTGATTTTCCGCTTCTTTGTTTCCATTTTTTTTGTCCCACTCTCTGACACCAATTTGTTACGTCTCCGTTTGTTATTTAATTTTCCGTAACTTCGTTCCGACGAAACTTTAGCGACACAAGTCCTTACTTAATAAAACTGGTTTATTCTTTCCGAATATAACTTTATGATGCACTTAATTTCAACATTCGCGCTAAAACAAACACTATAACGAACGAACGTTAACTTCAAAAATACTCTCTGACTGCAGATCAATTACTCACTACCTACACACATTGATCCCGTCACGTTGTGACCATCTTATATATATATATACCAGGCTACCCTATATCTAGTAATCTCCCGACAATTCACGAAGGTTCGAGAGAAGGAGTGGCGTGACATAGTCACGTGACCTCGCTGACGCAACAATATTTTAACACGAATTCTTACAAATATTTTCTAGAATATATTTTATTCTTTCTCATTCCTTGCAGTCAAGAGGTGTCCAATATCAAACATGTCACTCCTAATAAAATGTGATTAGACGTATAGAACATTGTATTTATTGCTCAACGAGTGAAGCAGTGTTAACAAAAATTCATGGTAATTATTCCAGGAAGTTTTATAATAAGATTAAAGAGGAGGATGGGTTTCTTTTTGCAATATTCTCCAAATTGCTGCGAGTAGTTTTGGAGACAATCTGGGAATGTTATGTAATACGAGTTTTTAGCGATATTTGCGGAGGAATTATATTGAAATTTTAAGATAAAACTTGATCAATTATAAAAATAATTCCACTGCAATTCCCGAACTTCCAATTTTTGCAAAGTAGTGGAAGGGAAACTAATAAGTTATATATTTTTTTTGTAGACTGTTTAATCTAAATAATGTGATAACAATAAAATATTTTCTTCAGAAAAATAAAGAGCCAATAACAATAATTGCAGTTTTTGTTATGTTGCGTTTGTCTCATGCCTCACAAAAATGGAATAATGTAGGCCTAGCTTACCCTACTAAACTAATTACACACCGTAAGTTTGCAAAATTTTCCACAGGCCAATTAGTCTAAAATTTTCGTACTCTATGAAAAACACTAAACAAAAATGGAAATGACGAAACAAGTAAAATTTTGCAAAGTTAATGCTGCAAAGCTATCAATAAGGAAAGTTTTCATAATGAAACAAAATTGTTTTGGTAATAAAAAAGAGAAAAAAAAAATGCATTACTGGTCTACTAACAACTGTGCTAATCACGTGGTGTTGATTTTAATATGAATATAACAATTTTAGTCCTAATCTGAACAGGAATACACAGTAAAATGCTGCTCATAGTAGAACAAGCAAAATTGTTTAGACATAACTACAATAGAACTCAGAACTCAAAGTATAGTGTTTTGAATTCATAAAGAATAACTACAGAAGGAACCCTGCAACGCTCAACTAATATATTATCAACTGTATTGGTTTCAGTATGACAAATATACACCCACTGGAGCTGATGATGTGGTGTTAAAGTACACTGATGTTTATCAGAAAAGCCAAAAGTTCCTTGAAACTACAAGTTCAAGACTGTTAATTAATAAGCGAAAGATGAATTTGACACGGACAGTAAACGAAACAAACGTTACACACTCCAACTGTATGTAATCTTAAGCCATGCATGTTGTAAAGGTTTGTGTATTGTCTGTTTGAAAATGATATCTTCCAAGAAATCCATATAGAAACACACACACACACTTGAGACTTAAGAACAAAAGTTGTAGTATGTACCTTGGTGTTTGTAAAAGAATTAGCACACGTTTACGCCCTTGAGACATCCAGTCAAAGAGTGTGTCATAAATACATGAAGAAACTGCATGAAAATTATATATACATTACAAGAATATACCTGAATAAAGACATTATATACTAGTTTTGGATGGGTGAAATTCATGACAATTTCAGTCATTACTGCGACATAAAATTGATAAGGTAGCATTTGCTTGCACTAAACGCATTAAGTATCTGTCTACAACAAAATTAGCTTAATTAATTATGTAAGGCACTATGATAAAGAGAGGTTATTACAATTTAAGTGCTACAGCAACTTAAAAATCTCTATAATTTTTAACGATTTTGCATGATCCATTAACCTACCAGAGATGGGAATATATTGCTTCAATCAGATTCCATTTTCTTTGTTTTATAATAAAGTGAGAAGCTTAATTTTTTGTTCTGTTTGAAACAATGCTAGATAAGATGCATCAAAAAGTGTTTGAATGAAATAAAGCTAATATTCTATTTCAGGTCAATCAGTAAGTGATTCCTTATAAACACGCTTAAAATAGCCTGATGGTTAGGGTGCTCGTTTCACAATCTGTGTTGCGGGTTTGAATCCCGTCACTTTACATTCTTACCCTTTCAACAGTGGGGGCGTTATAATGTGATGGTTAATCCCATTTTTCGTTGGTAAAGGAGTAGCCCAAGAGTTGACAGGGAGTGGTGTTCACTAGCCTCTTCCGCTCTAGTCTGTCACTTTTCAATTAAGGATGGTTAGTACAGATAGCTCTCAAGTAGCTTTGCGGGAAATTCAATAAAAATTCATAACATTATAAATAAAGCATCTTGGCATTAGTCACATTGTATCATTTTATTTATAATATTATACTTCTATATATCTCACGGCTTGCTCTTGTAATTCCTATTTTTGTTCTTCCGGTCTTTTACTTTTTCTCTCTTTTATTCTTGATCTTCTTTCCATTGTTTCATCATTTCCATTATATTTCGATCTCGCTTGAAGCATTTTTTATCAATTTAAGTTTGGTCTTAATTTTTATCAAAATAATTCCGCTCCTGAAACAAATGTAACAGTTTCTATTGTTGGATGGGTTCTTTTGTATTGTTTGGTAAAAATAAAAATACAAAACCAGTCCTCTTAATGATAAAAGCATTTAATTTCTTCGACTATATGTTAGGTCTAGGTTTCAGTAGACTCTGTTCAACAATTTCAGTTACTTGCTAATTTCACACACTCAACAATGTGCAGCATATCCCTTCTTACTTTGTAAAGAACACTGGTTTAATATTCCAAAATTGGACTAAATGACAGACTGATAATATACCTAACTCGTATTTTAGGCTGCTCAAACTGATCGAAAACCATGTGCTCGTTGCATGATGTCAAACTATCACCCTCTGGTAAGACAACAATACAGGTGTTTAAATATAAGTCAGTGTTGTTACGTTTTCTATTGTTGTGCAGATTCTTTTCGATTAATTAGTAAAAAAATAGATTCTAGTCCACTTAATTATAAAGTTTTTTTTATTTCTTCTACTACAAGTTCTATAACTTAAACAAGTTAACTTAGCTAACGTGTGTTAACAGGCCTAAGTTAACTTTAGATGCTACTACAAAACTTCGGTTGCAGACTTTTTCCATACATCAGACTTTCATGTATCTATATTTTCTTCCTAGAAACAGAAACTTAATATTCACAAAACTGAACTGACAAAGTATCAAGCTTACAAACCAAATATCCTCTACTGTAGCATGCCTACTCTTTTATAACACTCAAATAAAAAGTCCCTCTTTTGAAACAGTAGAAACATCTAAATTAAAAAAAAACATAGGCCAGAACACTGCCCATTCCCTGGATTGTGAGGTGTTCTGAAAAGTTATTTTATATAAAGAAAATGGTACATTAAATTGAAGCTTCTATATTTAACAAAGTATCTTTTAACAATTAACAACAGTAATATTCATTAATGTATGTACAGTACCATTATTGAGTCCTTGACTATGTGAAACATAGTGCAATCAAAACTTTGATTAACAAAACAATATCTTATTTCATAACTCATTTACTGTCCCTAAATTGTCCAATCGCAAAATCGTTCTGTTGGTTTTTTTTTCCATCACTTATGGTATAAAGATGGTATGTACTTCGCTTTTTATTAACACTTGCTGTCTTGTCAGCGGAGTTCTCTTCAGTTAGATGGTCAACGAAATTTACTAAGGCCCCATCCGTTGTGATACTTTTGAAATTATTTCAATATGAATATCAGGTTCTTCAACAGGTTTACTGCTGGCATAGTCTTCTCTGAAGTTAAAAGGGTGGCTAGATTGATTGTTGTCACACTCTTCCACCATGTAATTACTCACATATCATGTTATGTAGAAAAGCTTCTCATGGTGAGAGTGACTTCCTACTTTCTTCGTGCTGGAACTCTACTTGGTCACTTGCTGTTTGCATCAATCCATCTTTGTGCTTCATCTTTGGAGGTAATATCCCAGTTTTCCTTATCCCCCCAAGAAACCCCCTTTCTATGGGAAGTCTTCTACCGCTAAGTTTTTTTTTAATTTCGCGCAAAGCTACACGAGGGCTATCTGTGCTAGCCGTCCCAAATTTAGCAGTGTAAGACTAGAGGGAAAGCAACTAGTCATCACTACCCACCGCCAACTCTTGGGATCCTCTTTTACCAACGAATAGTGGGATTGACCGTCACATTATAATGCCCCCACGGATGAAAGGGCGAGCATGTTTGGTGGGGCAGGGAAATAGGGAAAGGAAAGCTAGAATAAGAGCACAAGAGACAACTGCTCAAGCTCAAAAAAGGTTGCTTCTGCTGATATTCTCTATCTTGTTCTCTTCTAGCAGCAATTTCTTCAAGCGGTTTCATCAGCTGTTGCATGTCTTCTTATTCTAGCTATCCTTTCCCTATCTTGACTCTGTCTAGCAGCAG
Source organism: Limulus polyphemus (assembly GCF_000517525.1). Classification (NCBI taxonomy): domain Eukaryota; kingdom Metazoa; phylum Arthropoda; class Merostomata; order Xiphosura; family Limulidae; genus Limulus; species Limulus polyphemus. The sequence continues at coordinate 109,082 of NW_013666061.1, read as the reverse complement.
TTTCATCAGCTGTTGCATGTCTTCTTATTCTAGCTTTCCTTTCCCTATCTTGATTCTGTCTAGCAGCGGTTTCATCAGCTGTTGCATGTGTTCTTGTTCTAGCTTTCCTTTGCCTATCTTGAGATTGTCTTGCAGCAGTTCTTTTTTTTTGCCTTTTCTTTCTTCCACCCTCTTGGCTATTTTTTATTTCTGTGAATACAATGACTTCAAAACACGTTTGGGAGTCTTGACACAGTTAAATAGTAGTGTAATTTGTCTGTGCGCTTGACACAGTTAAATAGTAGTGTAATTTGTCTGTGTGCTTGACACAGTTAAATAGTAGTGTAATTTGTCTGTGCGCTTGACAAAGTTGAATATTTTAGAAACTACAAAGTAAGACAATTGTTACATACATACAGATTATACCATTTATTTACGATTACTGTCGAGGCGGGAAGCAACATTCGACCTCTTTGAGGTAATGGTGATACACCGTGTACATGTGTTCACTTTGTCTTCACCTGATAAATTAACTGAAGGTCATAGGCTACACTATGGAAAATGTAATCATTCGTTGTTGTTGTTTTGTTTTTGTTTTTTGTGTGTGTAAAGGACGTGGCGCCATCTATTAATGTAGTTAACATTAACTTACTTCAAAGATAATAAATGCTGAAAACAGCAATAATGGGTGGAGGGGGGATTGTGAAACCCCACTAACATTCTCCTTGTTCCAAACTATAATCTCTCAAAGTTTGGTTGAGATTAGCCGTGAGACCTAGGGGTAGTTAGATAACGGACAGACACAAATGTTTGTGCTTTATATATAGAGATAAAAACCAGACGTTGCTAATACCAACACAAGTTTAGAAAGAACAATTTAGATGATTAATTGTTAATAAATAGAAGACCTGTTCAAGTAAATAGGTTAACAACTTAACGGTGTTACATACTATCAGACTATTATTAGTCTATGTCTAGTCATTTCTGACAAAGAAGCAAGTTATTATCAGTAATCTTTTATTTTTTACCCAATAGAGAATAATGAATATTAAATTGATATAATTTTGTGTACTAAAACAGTCTTACCTTAAGTAACACTGTTTATGTTTGTAGCTTGTAATAAGTACAGTCCTCTTGGAATTTCGCAACTGAACGTAAGTGCATTTTCCTGAGAAAGTTTATGTTTACCGCACCATTCCATAACTGGGGTGAGATTTTATAATTTCGTTGTTTATAAGCAGTTATCGAAAAAAAGGTGTTATATATTTACTTGAAAATTTTAATAATTCATGAAATAATGACAGGTTATATAAAATATTACCTTTCATGTATTTGCAGCTTTAAAATGAAGATAAATTTTGGATTGTATATATTATTAGCAGAATACAGACGAGTGGAATTTTTAATCAAGTCAGTTTTTAATACACATTTATTGTCATCTCGTACATAATTCAGTAAAATTCAAGGTTAACCTCACAGTATGGTAAATACAGGGTTGTTGTTTTCTGTGAATTAGGTTGTACTTATCAAGAATCCAACGGATGCCATACTGACACCTTTGAACAAAAATGGCTACCATCTACATGTTTTTAGTACCATAATATATCAAAACACAAAATTGGGAAATTGTAATATTCTATTTTCAAAAACTTTACAAATTATCAGATCTTTCATAAATACTTAACATAGAATCAAAAATTTTAAAAATCGATAAATATGAACCAAAATTTTCAGAAAATGGTGGACATTCCCAAATGATAATTTCTAATTTACATATAAAGGAAGAAAATGGTTGCAATATGAAGTACATAAATGTAATACAATGAGATATGATTAATTTATGACTAGCCCTTGAGATCCACATCAAATGGCGCAAACACTTTGAGCCTATGTGTGAAAATTTTAAAAAAGAAAAATATATTAACATTCTCATGTTTCATGGTAATGCATTCAATAACCAGGAACGGCAATAATTGTGTAGTAGATATAAAACACAATCAAAAATGACAAAACACTCTTTATAATGACTTGAATTTAGCTACTCTAATACAATAACTAATATTTGTGTTGTGTTCCATAATATTATTAGAAATGTACAGATAAATATGACTTAAAAATAAAGCAAATCGTCGACAATGTTGTGAAAGATAAGTTTCAAACTTAGTTGTACAATTCAAATACAGTACAGTAAGAAATGATAAGCATCAACTGACTAGAATGAGTAATATCAACAAATTTTTGTTGTTAATCAAGAAACATTCAACGGGTAATTCTAAATAGACATACACACACCATAATAGTTACAAAATTATTTAGAAATCTGAAGTGCTAAATACACTTATCCTTAACATTTTCTTTATCCGAATTATCTTTATCTGCTCATAAGTCTCAAGTATCACTAATTTAATCGTCACTTTCATAATGTTCTTCAACCAAATTGTTTTGCTATTTCACCAAACTTGTTACACCTATCACCACCCGGGCGTTTACAAAACGATGTAGAGGAAAGCTTTTCGCTGTTGTAACTACATTGCTTTCGGCTGCGTGGTGAGTTTGATGCACAAGCACAGACAATTATTTTCATATTTTATATAAAAATAAAGTATATCATGAAATTAAGATGTTTGTTATGTGTGATAGTGTTTTAATAGACAAAAAACTGAAGTGAAAACAAAGTTAAAGTTACATTATATTCAACATTCTAAGCCAAAAAGTTACAAATCTATCAAAATATCTAAAAAATCTCTTAAGTCTACTAAATAAAGGAGAACCTGACTATTAATACCAAAAACACAATAATATCACACAAATCCAGGATACGCACATCGCTCCTCACCCACATGACCATTGCCAACTATGACTCAAGTGCAAGGATGGAGAAACCTCGAACCATTACCCGATTCGCTTACAGAAGGGGCTTCTACTTTGGGACATCACCAGCTATCTTTCCTGCAACAACATGTGGTTAATTGCCAATTAATAAATACAGGTCCCCGGTGGATCTGGAATCAGGAAAAGTTAAATGTGTGTTTACTTGAGCAACTTTGTGTGCCCAAACTGAACTGAAATATTCACATATTAACTAAAAGAGTAATGCAACATGGTACCATTCTGTACCACACTGCTTACCTATAATGGATAAAGTAAACCAAAAGACAGTGGGTGTTTCAACTGCAATTTCAAAGGATATATTACCAGAAACTGCAGACAAAAGATTATATGAAATAAAAATTGCTTCCAAAGAATAACAGAGAAATGGATATGCTACAAGTGTCAAACGCATGAACATTACACCCAATGTTGTAATGAATCAAGAGATTATAGTAATCCATGAAGACAATACCCTTAGGATAACAACACTCTATCTACCCCTATTCAAAATAGGAAGTGAATTATTTAAAGAAATCAGTTCATTTCTCTGTTATTTTTTGTAGAAATGTATGTATATGAGACATTACATTAAGATTGGGTGTAAGTTGTTTTATTTTATATTAGTTTAGTATGATAAATAAATGGGTAAGATAAGTATAATTTTATCACACAATAACATCCTCTTTCTTGGTACCATTATTGTCCCCAACACAAATTCTCTTCTAAAATTAAGGATCCAATTTACATAGCTCCAGCACCCATAAATCAAATAACTTTACAAATAGCAGTACCTAAAGAGTTCAGTACATTAGGGGGGAGTATCCCAAAGACCTTAATGAATTCTGTGTTCACTATGGCTTTGACCAACTATTGTATTTTAAGTACAGTCTTTGACATGTTGCAAATTTTATGTAAAATACTTTCTATAAAAGGGATAGAACTATTGTCTACTATAAGAAAACATAGAAAGAGCAAAGTGGGTATAGTATTTGCTAACTTGGAAAAGTTTAGATTGCTTGACAAAGAGAGGATGCAGTAATGAAATTATTTAAATAAAGAGTTTCATTTCTGTGTTATTTTCTGATGGAAGTATTTTTGGTTAGAAGAGAAAACATTCTGAGAATTGTTCTTATTGGAGCAGTTAACTGAGTATGAGAGTTTTAGTGTTTCAGATAATTTCTAGTGGAGATAATGAAGTAGAAAAAAAACTGAACTTTTTCTATAAAGTAATTTTCATAAAGTTTGTAGCAAGCCAAAGATTGTATATGACATACATCATTGGATCAAAGCCTTAGTGAATACAGTATCACTTACGATCTATGGGGTACATTTTTTCAGGATTGGAAAGATGCACATTGCAGAGAAGAAATGAATGAAAGTTAGGCGGAAAATTTGATAAACACAATAGAATTAATAATTACATACCCAACTTTTTTTTTTGTATTTTCTCCTTCTTGGCCATAGTGGCTACAAGTCATTTATGTATACTTGAAGTAGTCATATTAATTACTTTTGTTTATCATTTATTAAGAAGGGTTGTTGCAGTAGATATAATTATATGTATTACATGTTAATAAAGGATTCTGTATTTACTCTTAAATACTCAAAAAAAAAGACTTATTATGTAACAGAAGTGGTTTAATATAGATGTGTGTGGAATGTAGCATTTGTAAACACAGATACAATTGCTACATGTATTGATTTGTCATACAAGTACTAATAATGTTTGTATATATATATATATATATATGGGTAAGATAAGTATAATTTTATCACACAATAACATCTTCTTCGTTGGTACCATTATTGTCCCCAGCACAAATTCTGTTCTAAAATTAAAGATCCAATTTACAGATCTCCAGCACCCATATTTAGTGTCTTAAATCAAATAACTTTACAAATAGCAGTAAGTAAAGAGTTCAGTACATTAGGGGGGAGTACCCCAAAGATCTTAATGAATCCAGAATTATATATATACCAAAGGGTTAATACTTCATTTTGTCAGAGAAGACTCATGACTTAAAGGGAAATAGGCTCTTACATCTTAATGTTAGGACTCCAATTTGTCATCCATAGTTCCTAATTTCTGATTTAGTCAGTTATTACGAACTTATATGTAAGAGTAATTATAATGTCTGTTTTTTTCTCTGGTTGAGAAGAGATTTCATAACTTATTAAAAGCATTATTCAAACTATTTGAAATTCTAAAACAGTTTCTTGAAAGTATGCTATTTTACTTACAGCTTAGTGTTGTCTAAAAGGGTTAACAGCATAGCTCTTAATACATCTGGTAATTAACACATGATTTGTCTCTGAAAGTTGACCAGTTTGAAAAAATTCCATCTTGAAAAATGATGAAAGCAATATCAAAATATAGGATAGTTGTAATAGGTCTCTGGGTCGGCCAAAATTGAACTGTAGAATAGCGTTTTTTCATCATGTTAGCTGTGGCTCATACAGCTCCCTTCAGTATAGGTATTTATATGAAAAGGCATCAAGAGATGAAGATTAAAAAAAACATTTAAGTATACAGAAAAAAGAAATGAAGCAATTACAAATAAACACATATATAGATCAGTGAGATTAAATCTGTTTTGTAACTTGTTACTAAAGGATTACATAACATTTATAGAGAATCCTTATTCTCCTTAGATTTTTAAAATGTTTGGTTTGATTTAGATACTAGGTTTCGTTCAAGAAAGCTAACTTGAAAATGAAACTTCCCTACACAATTAAAATAAGTCATCATTTCTACTGCAGTGAGCACTCTCCAAATAATTTTTTAAATAATAGTTTTTATTCAAAGTCTACTTTAATATAATATAACTTGAGACCCATGTTGCACCAAATTTAATGTAAAAAGCCTGTGTTTAAAAAAAATTATTTTGAAATATTTTACTTCACTTATGAAAAATCACATTAACAATAAATACATATAACAGTGTTCAGGTACATTTATCTCATTCTTAAATAGACAGTGGAGCTTTCTAGAAAAGAGGATGGTGTTAGTAGTTGTTTCATTAATCTTGTAGCTTCCGCAATACTGGACATGGTATGCTTGTGTGATAAAAAAAAATTCTGGTAGAAAAGAAAAATGCAATAAGAAATGTTTGACTGATTGGTTTAAAATTTTTGGATCGGAGGAAAAAGAGGAAGAGTTTACTTGTTTTGCTGAAAATTTCTGAAAGTAGGAGGGAAAAGAGTTTCTAAACTACTTGGATTAAACAGTAAAACTCGTACTTCATGTCATTAGGTTTATGATGGAATCTGTTAATTTCCTGAAGTACTCAAGTCACTTGAACGAAACCTAATTATGTATTTCATGTGTCATCATGCTATTTACAAAACTAGATGTGACATTCTATGTCATCAGTATTATTTGCCAGATTTTAATTCCTAATATTTAACTTATTATGAAAAACAAAGTTGTTATATCATGGAACAAAATTACTGGCATAGTGATTTTTAATGATAAATACAAATCATATTATTTTCTGTGTATCAGTTGATTAATGAAATCTGTAACTAATTGTTTAACTATACATATTTGATTTGAAAATGTTAGTAGTTTCACCATTAAAAATGTATAATAGTGTTTGCTTTTCACTTGTTGTTTTATATTAAAGTTTCATATTATTGAGCAGTTTTTAAAAATTTGTTAGTATTTTTTCTTAGATATCTACATGTAATTATGCATTATGTAAAAAATTTAACATAATATTTATATATATATATATATATCTATATAATTTTAAGATAATAGGGTTAATTGTGGTAAAATGTGATTGTTCAAAATCACAGGAAAAATCATACAAAGCTTACATATGTTTTAAATATAAAAATATGGACACAGTGTAATAAAATATACAAGAAGTTGAAAATTCCAGACATATCACAGGCAGGAAAAATTAGAATTTGATAGTAAAATTCAGCTCAGATATGTTCAACTGACCCATTCTTGAAAAGAAGCCTGCTGAAAAAGAACAGTTGCCCAAGGAACTGTTACATGTTAAATCAGACTTGCAGCTAGGAAGATCAAAAACATCAATTGCTGTAATTCTTGAAATTAATTTTAGTATGTTGTACACAACTGACTCAAATAACACATGCTAATCAAAATGTTAAGGATATGGTTATTAAAATAAAGTTGTAAGTTAAAATAACTATCTCCTTGATGGCTAGAAAATTGTTAATAAAATAAATATATGCTATGTAATAAAATATTAGTTCTTTCAAAACATCAGAAATGCTAAAAGCCTAAATTATAATTATTTTATATTTTCAGCCAATACAATAATATTTTGTAAACTACACTTCGATAAAATAAAAAATGATATATTTTGTGTTTATATTATGTGACATCAAATGAATTATACATATAACAATATATAAACCATATATTTATATATATATATATATATATATATATATAAA
>NW_013666061.1:85909-101345 GCF_000517525.1 Limulus polyphemus | reverse complement strand
ATATAAACATTTATTTCAAACCTCAATAAATTATTGGAGCCATCCTCATTCACCAATTGACCCATATTGTTCTTCTGAGCCTGGCTAGGTGAAAAATTTACATTAGAGCAAATAATTATAATGTTTGTGTGATATAACCCAAGAAACAAAGCAGGAAAATTGATTGCTGTTCAACAAGTAATTCATTTTACATGCACCCAACTAAAATGTTCTTCATCTGTTACATGTATAGTCATATCAAACACTAGAACAAAGAATAAAAACGTAAATTTAAATATTTAAAAAAAGGCTTCTGTTTTATGGATTTTATAAAATATATACAGTAATGGAAATAACTTTGGAAACATTGGTGAAAATTGCTGTAGCGTTGGAGAAAGATTCACTTCATATATTAGAAGCTTAAAAGCTTAATTAGATGTGAAGGCTTACAATAGACTGAACCATAATGACAGCATATAGATATGTAACTGCATACGTCAGTGTTTTATTTGTAAGTCCTTTGATACCTCTAGAGCAGGATGACTGATCAACATGCAGTGATAGAATTTATTGATGAAAATGCATGGAATGTTCCTGTAGCATGTCTAGAACTGGGCAATTTAATCAATATAATTAATTACCCATGAGCAGTGATTGAATAGTGTCACATAAACTGATTGATATTACAATTTAGATAGATTAATCAAAATTAGTTATTCTGATTAATACTGTTTTCAAATATTCCAACAATCGATTAATAGATTGTCAGATAAATAAAAATTAGTGTTTCTGATTATTCCAACAATCAATCAAAATTCTGATTATATTAATTGTCATGAAAATAGTTAAATAATCAAAATTATTACCACTAATGATTGTTCCAACTAGCTGAGTAATTGAAATATTGCTATTATCTTTCTTTATTGTTAAGTGCAAAACTACATAATGGGGTATCTGTACTCTGCCCATTTTTAGCCTTATAGGCTGTTATTGTTGGTTTTTACTTCAATTTTTTCAGCTTTCATGATTTGGGGTGGAGGGGGGGGCAGCTCATGACTTTAGGTTCTTTGGTTTGATTCCTACTGTCACCAAACTTGCTTGCCCTGTCTTTATTGTGGAAAACGTATAAAGGCTGTCTACCACTGTCACTAATTTCAAATTGCTAACTAGAGGGAAAGCAACTGTTTGGCAGCAAAAATCTTTTTACTGTATATATCATGGTTTGAGGAACACCGTACTAATCAATTAGCAAGTATCACTAATTACTTAACCCTAAGCATGTCACGTGGTTGAACTTGAACTACACTATCAGTGTATGTCCAAATTTGTTCAGGTATGAACTCTGGGTGAGCTAGGGCAGGGGTTCTAGTGTTCCAACAGTCTTGTTTCCTCTTCTGGTAGGTTTGCACAATGTTGATCATTTGTTTAGATTCATTATCTTGATATCCCTGGCTAATTAGGTACATTCTTAATGGAATGCTATAGTATATTAAGATCTGTATGTAGTTATCTGTTGGTAGTGCATTATAAATGTTTACCAACTCTCGAACACTGTTGAAGATGTTACTCCAAAGTTGCATAAATTCACTCCTAAGTTAAGTTTCTTTGTAGTAGTTGTATTTAGGTAGTAGTAATGTCTACAATTATCTTCTTATTTTGAATATGCTGCCATTGATTACTGTAAAACAACCCAAACTTAGACTCGCTAGTAAACATTGTCAGTTCTGTTCATCCCACTATTTCATTTCTGCTACTGATAAAATCATCAAACACATTCAGATTTTCATCTGCAATAAAGGTAAGGCATTAATGCAAATTACCACATTCACCCATTGAAAGTCTGCACAGAACTTTACTGTAAATTCCTTCTTTCTGACAGTCATTATTGGAGAAAACTAAACACTTTTCAAAGTCTGTATGATTCCATCCTGCAACATCCACTGTATTTCATTGCTTCTAACCTCTCTAGTGCTCCAAGGAAATTGACATAGTGGTTGCTTTATTGAAAATGCACCACCCTTGTCTATTGTTGCTGAGTCACTGTTGTTTGACCCATTTGGTCACATGGTCCCACAAACACATTGGCATAATCACTCAACAAGCTACTAAGTTACTTTTCCTGTGATGGGTCAAGATTACCATACTATGTTATTAACCAATGCCATCAGGTATGTTGGTAGCTATTTATTTGCTTTTAGTCACAGTATAAAAGACACAACCTAGCATTAATAACGTCTACTATGATTACGTTACTCATGACCATTCTAGCATCCAGTAGAATAACCAATCATCCATAATTACAAAGCAACACAAGGATTTCATCCCATATCAGGCAGATCACTGCCCAAACTAATACTACCTGCTTTCTTCAAAAGAAACAGTTTATTCCATGCATAGTTTTATAATCAAATTATATAGTACCAATGCATTAGACTTTGTCTGGATTAAGCCACGGAACATTACTTGTACAGATGAAGGTACTGTTATTTATTTCACTACATATACTTGTGCAATCCACTATTTCTGAGCTCAATTTGGATTGGATGACGTTCCCATGTAACATCATCTCACAAGTTGCACAGGCAAAACTGACAAACAAAATCCACAGTACGCTAATCCCAATGACACAGATTCCAAATCTAAGATTTCAGACAACTACTTTCATTTTAATGGTGACACATCCTAAACTAACTTGAAAGTTTACTTTTCTTCTAATATCTAGTTTACCATCATTTGCCATAATGAAGTTGGTATTCACAGGCTTCAGTGATAGTCTCACTCAGAGAGTTTGAAAGACTGAGATTTCTGTTAAGTTTCTTAATGCTCTTGTGTCTACTAGGAACTCAAACACTTTCCATTACATATAGGCACATGTGAAACTCCATCCAGTCCTGATAGAGCTGGCCAAACCATTAAACTCTTTGGTGCAAGCTGTCCATTGTGCTCTCTAAGCAAGTGACCAAGCCTGATTTGTTCTTCACCAGTTTTCTGGACCATTTTCTTGTCGCTGGTCGTCCTGGATCTACTGATCTGATGTACAGGTTTAATATCCTTGCCTACTCTGCAGATGTGCAAAATGCTGACATTATGAGTTGGTGTGCATATGCTGAGCCATTGGCTTGAGCAAATAGCTCTGCCTTTTTTGCTGTGTTGCAAAGTATAGGCAGTTCCTTTGACAGTACCTAAATAGTCTAGATACTTCACTCTTCCCATCCTGGAGGATGTCCAGGCAGAGACATGGACTGTAGTGTGTATGTGTGGAATGTATCCTTTGGGCAGACCTTACAGTTGCATGTAATCTTGTATTGTCATATACTCCATGGGTAGACCTTGATGCAGTGTATATCATGTAGGTGTACCATGCTGCAGCATATGCCTTAGGAAGACATGCTTAGCCCTGTCCACTCCTCACTGGAAAACAGTGTGGTTGCCTTCCATTATCCTCCTGTGGAGGTAGATGGTTGTTAACTTTCCAACTGGTTTCAGCCTGTGGTGATGTAGGTAACTAAGTTGCACTATAAAATGGTGGAATTGTTATAACAACTGCCACTGCAGAATTCTTTCTCTCTTATGGCTGGTTTGAAGTGACTATCTCAAAGCATGTTGCAACAGATCTGGCTTCTGTGAAAGAGATGATGATCCTCACACCATGGAACTGTCATATAAGCTCGTTGGAAAGTCTCTCAATAAAATTATCAATCAGGATGTCTTTCCAATCTGCAGAGGTAATTGCCAGGTATGCCTTCCCATGTAATTAGCACATATTATCTGCACAGGCTGCTGGTCTTTTGGTGCTGATCTTCTTCTGAGCCTTGAACCTGGCCCAATGGAATACTCATTTCTCAACTGGGGCAAACCAACAATGCAGCTCATAAATGATAATTTACTAGTCGTCTTGCTGCTCCTCATCCAAGTGTTCAACAGCACTGAGAGCCAGACTGTCTAAGCTCAGAAACAGACATCATACAGTTTGTTCCTGAGTCCATCTATTTCAGGTAGTCACTGCCTGAAATATTTCAGGAACTGATCCAGGTTCTTTCTTGCTCTCTCCTTGAACATCAGAGGAGTGATCTGTTAGGCATTGCTCACAGGGTCCTGTGTGCTGGGCCAAAGCTGCTCTTCCTCTCATAATCCCAATAGATGCTAGGAGATGCCATCGAAGTCACTCACAGAGATTATGACACCCTGGTCAGTCCCTGTTTTAGGGCTACAGGGTGATGGACTACTTTTCGTTACCCCAGGTGTTACAAGCCGCTGTAAGTATGACAGGAAATGTTTTTGTCCAGAAAAATACGTTGCTCCATAGGTTACAATCTTCACCTGTGAGTGCCAGTTGTTTCACCTGTTAGGGAGACAACTCTGAATGGTGTAAATCTTCCAACTGTGATACTTGCAGCCTCTTTCCTCAGGTTACCAATGGTCTTGACTAAAGCTGACTGACAACAGCCTGGAAATTCGATAGATATCTTCCAACACAGTCTGGAACTCACCAGGTGCCAGTATTTTCAAGTGCACCTTTGTTGTCCATGCTTTCCTTTTACCCAGATTTATCCTCAGGGGTACTGTCTACTTGAGTGATCTGGGTTTACAAGAAGTGAGCAAGTCGCCTGGATGCAATAGCTGTAGGCTGACCAATGCCATGGAAATTTTCAACATAGGCAAAAGTCCTATATCAAGGAGAAGACTTTCTTAGAATTCCCTACAACTATCTCTCTCTACTGGTAAACTCTACATCTATGGCATGAGCACTTTTGTGTCCAGAAAATGCAATTCTTCTCATGAAAAGTGTTCCTTAAAACTTTTTTATATTTGAGAGATCAAACAAAGGCTAGTGCACACATTTTCCTTTCAGAAACACTACAATAAATCCTAATGATATGACCCCAAAATTTCTCCTTCCTATCTACTGGTGGTATTATGTAAAATAATTTTTCTTTCAAGTGTCAGATAGGCAAACCCTTAAATAACAGCAGATAAGAGGAGTGTTCTTTAGTAGATGACTTTACTGAGTTTCTTAAAGTGTAAGATAATGAGTCTTAACAAATGTAAATAAATGAACAGTCTTTATTATCACAAATAAACATAAATTACGGTGTGAATACTTGCACAGATGTAATTATAGTCAATTCTACTGGAGTGTGTTTAGTTCCACAGTTGAAATAAACACCTTGGTAATCGAATATGATCATTTCTCCATGTTCTCTTAGTAGAACTGGCTAATGAAAGCATGTCTGAGTTCAACAGATAAACATGCTTTCTGTGTTCAGTTGATAGCATCACTAATATTTGCTCTCTTACAGTATTCATCAGCTTTTACATTAAGTCAGCATCAATCTGGCCAGCAAAGGATGTTACAGTGCTAATCCATTCAAACCTGATGCTTTAATTATTATAATAACCTCCTGTGCAGAATAAACATTATCTACTGTAGATAAAGCAACTAGTACAAGGTAATGTTAGAGAATTCCTGGATCACGTGTTGCCAACATTACAGCATAAATCTAAACAACCAAAAAATATTTTAAAATATATAACTAAAACAGGTAGAAATAATATGACCTGTTGTTTCCATATATATTTCCACTACTGTATATAACAAATCAAAAGTGCAAAAATAATAATAAAGTGGACAAAATGTATTTCAGAATGTCAGCAAGTGGGTGGTCTACTCGTCGAAGTGCAGCTTCCAAACAGTGTCACACCACCTCTTTGTGTGATTCTAACTCAAGATCAGGCCATGCAAAAGGAGCAAGAAAAAACAAAAAGATTCTTTTATGAGTATGGGTAAGAATCAAAATTAATTACATTAATTTGTTAATTATAATGTACTTGTGTTCTTATATTAATGGTTCTGGGGTAACTGCAGAATATTTCATTGAACAGCTGATTGGTTACCTATATCCAAAGAAACTGAAGTATTTTAAATTTAAAACTTTCATGAAAATCCCAATTATACAGAAGCAAAATAACTTTGATGGGCCTACAATGAACTCTGTTTACACATTCAATTTTCACTCAGTGTATCAATGAATGAATTCAGTGAAAATAAGTATTAGAAGAGTTATGGAAACTGAAGTGTTGACTGTCAAAATGTTTCATTTTGACTGTGATTTATATATTATGAAAGTATATTCTAATGGTACGAATATTTGAGTTACTGTGACTTTAAAGTTTGATCATGATGTTAATAATACAAAGGATGAATATGGTATATTAAAATGAGTTTGGAGCCTCACTACGTCTGGTCTTGCCCTATCTGATGACAATTGGTCTTGACAATAATACTGTAGCATAGTTTCCACTGCAAAAGGTATTGTAAGGCTGTCATATCCAAAGAGAACCAATCCTTCAATCTTTCCATCTAACATACAAAGATGACAATTTCCTAGTACCTGTTTCAACAGTCCAATCATACATAACTTCAATAAGTACTGCATTCACTGATTAAAGAGGTATTTCTTTGTATGAAATGGCATGAATACTCATTTAATTCTCCAATTGCTTGAGGTATGCTCAGATTGAACAGATATGTCATGGATGTAACTTGAATACATGTTACTTGTGTTGCTTTTGCAGATGGAGATCCTTCTTGATTATGTTGCATACTGTTAATTGAAGAATGTAGACAGTTTTGCCGATGATCTCTATTTTATGGATTCTCACTTATTACTTTGCTTGTGATGGCTGGGATACAACTTGTTGCAGGTCTCTTTCTGGATGATCCTGATGTCCCACATTGATCTATATTTTTTTTTGTTTTCCAATGCCATTAAATATATTAAGAGATATCACTATCTTTGAAATCTGAAGTCCCTAATATGAACACATCTGAGTGTATGAATATTTTGTACTAGAATGGGCTGTTATATACCATTCTCCTAAGCAATTGGTTTTGAGTGGCATCACACTATGTATGCACTGCTAAACAGTGTCGAAATATTGTACTGATATGTGTTCGAATTAGATTTTATATTGGCTGTGGTTATCATGTGACATGCTGATTTGCATATTGAAAATCGTTTTATTATAACATACTCAACCCTTTGTACATGACAAAGAATAAATATGCTCCACGTTGGCACTTTACCAGATAATATGTAGGTGTTAGACCCATGTTGAGCCACAATTTGTTTGCTTATTAACACAGTGTTAGCTCAGTGACTATATCCAATATGATGCCAACAGTGTTCCAACGTTTAATACTAATTATGTAGTTTGATAAATATTTATGGAATACTGCCACATGATAAAACGTAAATAAAATATTACCCGGTATTTTTTGTCTGTGCTTGTTTTAAGTACCATGCAAAGTTACTTTGAGAACTACTCTTGCGAGACTGAATACTGGGACTTGACCATACTTATTACAATGCACACACAGCTCCAGAGTTCAGGGAATAATTAAATTTGTGATATTGCATGGATTTGAACCAAGCTCATCAGCCCTGAAATCCAGAGCTGTACTTCAGGACTATCCTGCACCCACTGTGAAGATAAAATGCAAAATCATCGTGACCTTTGACTCGTACTTTATCTGCTACTATAAATGACCAGTGACTTCCATTCCATCTGTTACTTTAGCATAGCAAAACTTACACATATGTTATCAGTTTGTAGTAGTACAAACTCATTAGCTTAAAAACTCGCACATTTATGTTTGTTGACAAAGAAATTGCAGTGGCGAAGAACAGTGACATCTACAATAAACTATAACTGAAAATTATTGAATAATTACATTCTAGTTAATATATTAGAACTGCTAAGTGGTATACATTAATGACCACATTATTTCTCACATTTCAAACTCCGGCAGCCATTGTCTAACTTCTGTTATTTTTGTCTTATACTCAAATGTCATTTGATAAGATGAAAGCATTTTAATAATAATAATAAGAAGAAGAAGAAGAACAGAGGAAATAAGGTGTTTGGGTGCCTCATGAACTCTCCGATGATCATCGTTTCCAACATGTGAACATTGGTTTGTCTCTTCTTGCGTGTAATGCGCGTGAACCATTTTTGTACAGAATTGTCACTGGTGATGAAAAATGGATTCTCTATGCGAATATTTAACGCCAAAAACAGTGGCTCATTCATAGACAAAAACCACTTCGAACCCCCAAATCTGGACCCCATCCACAGAAAGTAATTCATTTCAAACTCCTCAATTCACAGCGAACTGTCAGTGCAGAGATCTATAGTCAGCAACTGGAACGTTTAGATCAAGCCATTCTTCAGAAATGCCCTTCACTCGTAATCGGAAAGGTGTTCTTCTTCTCCACGACAATACACGCCCAGATGTGGCACCTTTGACGCAACACAAGATTATGGAGTTTGGTTGGGAAGTTCTCCCCACCCGCCAGATTCTCCAGATATGGCACCATCTTTTTCGTTCGCTGCAACACCATCTTAATGAGAAAACGTATGCAAATGTGGAAGGTGTTAAAAAAGACATCGACATGTTTTTTGCTTCAAAGCAAAGTGATTTCTTTAATCAGGATATTAACAACTTGATTGTAAGATGTAAAGCATCACCGATAATAGTGGAGAATATTTCATTTAATAATTGTTTTGTTTTGACATATAAATTGTTCGGGTTTTTTCATCTAAAAAAGCGATATTAATTTCTTGACGACGTAATACAATATTTGAAAATTTTGAGTTAAGTACAGAAAATCATATGTGATCATTTGTTATGAAACTGTTAGTTAGCTTGTTCTGACATCTTTCTCTATATCTATCTTTCTCTCACACACAGTAGTACAATTGTACATGCACACACATATTATTCATTAAGCGTTCATCTTACCTATTATACAGATGTACAAACACAAGGATGGTTGGGAAAAGCTAAAGTCAAGGAAAGATGAAGAGAAAATTAGAGAAAATAGGAGCTAAAACTAGTAACCTAATGGATATATATATCCTCTAGTGCCGAAACCCTCACTAGCCAAGACAGTGGAAATAACAATGTAGACACTAAATCTCTGGCTGCTGATAGCCGTCAACCTCATATTATTAAACCGAGCCCTTACCCTCAAATAGAAAGTGACAAAACAGAACTGCAAACCAAGATTGTGAAAACAATCATCTGGAGACTACAATTTTAGACCATCAATTTCATCAAATTGAATTGAGCTCCCACCAAAAAGAAATCAACTATTGCAATGGCAGTGAAGATACTTTACTTTTTACTTGTGGACATGGACACAAGTGTCTGATGAAATGAGAGATTTTGTTTTTGTATTAGATATTACCTCTTGCCAGTACATGGATGTGGATTTCAGTGTTTCTACAAAATCTATTCTGTATCACAAGTATAAATGTCAATGCGCAAAGACTTATTTATCATGAGCAGTGATAAAGCTTAAAAGAGACTGATTTTGCTATTTGATACTCATCATCTAAGGGAAACATATTCTGCATTACATGCAAATTGTTTTCAATAGCAATGGAAACTTTGCTAGCAACAACTAGTTGCTCTGACTGGAAACATGCTGCAAGGGCATTGGTTGGCACGAAACAAGCTTACTGTATCAATGTTGCGCCACCAAAGTTGTTATTCATAAAACCAAAAGTGGATGAATTACCAAGACTTTAACAGAGCAGATGGAGTTTAGACAAAAATTGCTGGCACTAAATACTAGAGCATATTTTATCAGTCAGAGAGCTAGCATTCAGAAAAACCGATTATGTAGTTGGCTCAGTGCATAATGGAAATTATTTAGGAACACTAGATTGGATTGGATTTTTGTCTGTACCTCTGATGGCTTTATTGGCGAAACCATGGTCGTAATATATGATGTATTTGTGAAACGTACAATTGTCTTGTTTTTCCTCAATTGTGTAATTATGGAGTATACGTACACTTCGAGAGCTCTGCACCATATATTTTCAAACAAAATCTAATAAAATGTATCGTAGGTCGTGCTCATATGATTATCAATACTGTGATTATCAGTGATTATCAATACTGTGATTATCAGTGATTATCAATACTGTGCTTATCAGTGATTACCAATACTGTGATTATCAATACTGTGATTATCAGTGATTACCAATACTGTGATTATCAGTGATTACCAATACTGTGATTATCAGTGATTACCAATACTGTGATTATCAGTGATTATCAATACTGTGATTATCAGTGATTACCAATACTGTGATTATCAGTGATTACCAATACTGTGATTATCAGTGATTATCAATACTGTGATTATCAGTGATTATCAATACAGTGATTATCAGTGATTACCAATACTGTGATTATCAGTGATTATCAATACTGTGATTATCAGTGATTATCAATACTGAGATCAATATTTAAAAATACTTATTTTCCAACATGGTTTGTTAAGCTTACTATGGAGAAAATGGTGAAACGACTTTCTAGTCCTAGAGTTACGAATTTAAACGTTCTAAAATGCTAATGTTTATAGCTCTAACTTACACTGGTTATTCGCTATATTTACACCAAGAAGAAACAAAAAAACAGTCAAATGATTTCCTGATCGAGACTGGATCGGAAATTATAAGCATGTGACACATAAGAGGGGCAGGTACTCGGGCGACCTCTTTCTTTCACAGGTTACTTTTTCATGATGATTTTTTTTTGTAATATACACTTTTTTCGGTTTTACTCGCTATATGTTAATTTCTTGGCTAATGTCCACTAATGTTTTGATTATTATACTCTTTGTGTGATTGCGCATATAGCCTTGTATTCGCTTTAAGGTTCCATATTGTACTCATTTGCATAGAAATTAATGCTATTATAACATAATTAAATGTTTGTTTTTCATCATATTTTTCCTTAACCATTCACCCAAGTTTGTTAAGAGTCTGCCTGACAAGAAAGGGGTATTTGAATACTTGTGTAAGAATGTCGTATTTGTTGATCGTAGAACTCAGTAAGTCTATTTGTGTTTCTACTACGTTTTGTCACACTTGGCAGGCATAATCTATAACTGATCTTATATATGTCTTAGAAATTATCATGTTTTTTGTTGCCAGTCAGGATCAGCAGATAGCTTGTACTTTGCCAAATTTTTGTTTTGATGGTATTTATATGTTGTGCTAATTTTGTGTCATTAAAAAGTCCTAGACGTTGCTTCCTAGAGAAAAGTCCCGTCTTGCTATAGGTATGGTTTTGATTCTACTTATTTTGATAGATATGGTAAATAGTGTTTTGGGTGCATTTATTTTATTTCTCCATTCGTTGAAAAAAAAAAACAACTTCTATTTATTTAGCAGAGATTTTACCTTGTATGCGGCTGTTTATAGATTTGGAAAACTTTTCCAGATGGCAACCTCGTCTACTAATTCAAAGAAGATATGATTTGACTTGAACATAGATTTTGTGTGGTTTGTTGCCGACTCGTGAGTGATCCACAATAGGAAGAGAGGGGGAAAGGATAAAAAAGGAAAACACAAAAATGCTCAAAATTCAAATATTCTTAAATATTGCTCAAGAACTGCAACATTGTAGTGTCTAAAATAATTGGAAATGCAAAGATGTTGGTAAGAATGAAAGTGACTCTTCTAATTAGAAAAAAGTGAGCTACCTTGAACAATCAGCAAACTCTTACTGAGCTTTTTGATCATGTATAATACCTTATATTGATTTCCCTAGTTTTTCCTGATCGGTGGGTCAGATTCGCCTTTGAAGAATTGTCTGCCTACATAAACAGGAAATCGTAAATAGTACTTTCAATGAAACAGTCATCTTTAAGAATTCTAAGTAAATGTAAATTTCAAAAGAAGTATGTATGTATGTCTTCTCATAGCAAAGTCACATCAGGTTATCTGTTGTGTCCACAGATTGGGAATCGAACCCCCGATTCTAGCGTTGTAAATCCGAAGACTTACCGCTATTCCACCGGGGGACATCAAAAGAAACTGGAAATAATTGCAAAACAATCGAGTTTTAAGTGCCATGATTTAATACTGCAATGGAATATAATGATTTACAGTGAAATCATAATTCTTGCGGATTTTCTTCAAGTTGTTCTATAGATACTCTACAGGATTTATTTCATTACTCTGTATATCTAACTTAACAGAACTTTGAATAGTGGGAGATGAGTTATTTGTTATAAATTAAAAACTTATAGTGAACTGAAATACGTTACATAACTTGAGAACGTGCACCTGGATCTGGCTTGTTGAAAACAATATGCAAGAGTTGCTAACCAAAGGACGAATTGATGCTTATGTAGATGTTACATTGCCCTACCTCATATTATCAGATAGTAAATGAATCATTTCACACAACTTCAGAAGGATGTTAATCTTCCAGCACATCATCAACGAGTGGTTTCAAATATGCATTCTACCATAATATTTCCTTTCTCTTTCGTGAAGCAGAAGACTGGATCTTGATTTGAATTATGTGGCAGCGAGCTAACAAAAATCCTTTAAACATCACTAATTATTTGACTAGTAAATAGGAATGATACTATTTAATATAAAATAAACAAGTAAGTAATAAAAATATTATTAAAATATATTAAAATAAAAAATTATAAAAAAATAGATGTGAAACAAAGCGATGTCAGTAAGATATAATACAATATGAATTATTGTAAAACAGCTCTCAATGAAGATACATGAAACACATCCAAGTTTTTTCGCAAAGGAGTACTTTTGAAATAATAACCCTTTAATTTGCCATAAACTTTACAGGCAAATTTAACTTCTTTTATAAGAAATGTCACAAACGGAAAACTTCTGATATTAAATCAAGTGTTAAATACATCACAGGATAAGTTGAATCACGGTTGTTTTATACGGTATATTGTGTAATAATATAGCGAAGAGACGTTCTTCCTAGAATATTGGACTAGTATCGAAGTTTGCAGTACACGTACTAATGTGAAATGGTAAAATTTCTAGCATGCTGAAGGAATGAGGTCAGGAAAGGTGTTATATACAACACATAAGGAAGATTGTATTTTGCTTTTACTTTGTGGCGTTTCCAGATCTGGTTCGATTTGACTGTGCCTGACCATCGTGCTCATTTTGTGAGTTCGTAACATATTGATAAATAGTATTGCTCTTTCTTTCTGTAAAATAGAGTGACTTGTACAAGTGATTTAGATGTTAAATGAATACAAATATCGTTGTTTTATACAAAAATGGGCGGTGTCTGTTTAAAGAATATTGGTTTTTATAGAACGAAACACTGAATTCAGACTTGATGAAGTGGAAAAAAATATTGACAAATATTATGTATCCTCTGATCTACCTGTAAAACCAAAAGCAAATGAAATGTATCTCTAAAAGGCTTCAAATCAGACGCAACAAACATGGATTTTCACTTTGATCAATATACGTGGAAACTAAAAGAATCGAATTTGCACAATATTAAAAGGTATGAAGATAATGTTTGAAAAAGGTATCATCATATTCGAACAAAAGGTTTTGATAAAATGCTCTTCGGCTTTTCGTAAAAATGTATACTGCTTGATAAAGGAAAATAAAATAACTCTTGCCGAGTACTATTTGTGCGAAATTTATAACAAACCAAACCAAATCATTAATTCCATAGAGAAAAGTGTGGCCTTGGAAATTACGTTTAGAAAAAAATGCCATAAAGATCCAAGAGATGGTGAGAACTTGAAAATCTCACCGTTCCTTTTTCTAGAGGAAATAATAAATAGAGTCAACTTCGAAAGTGAGATAAAACCAGTTACTGTGGAAAAAAAGAAAGAAATTTTCAGACAGGTCAGAAATCACTTGCCCAAACTGTTGTGGAAATGGACTTCATCTGTTTAATTACACCATTGAAAGTATTGGGATAAAAAGTCCAACAAATGAAAATATGAATGTGATAAAGTACACTTCAAAATGAGCAGAGTGTTCATGTCCAAGGACAGGGAAATGTTACCATGTTCTTGGAGTGTAAATGGCAACTTATATTCATTTACCCATTAAGACAACATACAGCCTTTCTCAAATGAGGAAGAAGGAAAGGAGGAAGAAAGAAACCAAACGAAAGGACTATGATTATTTTGTGGATCCTGCTCCTGATTCTTTTATGTCATTTATGAAAAGTTGCAGTATCTTGCAAGGCAGTATACCCGTAATGTCTGAGTTCAGTGACAGTGAAGATGGTGATGACAAATTGCCAAGTAAAAATACAGAACACGAAGATCAAAGATGAAACCATTAAAACCGCACATACTTTTTTACTTTCTGTTACATCTACACCAATTCATAAACACGTAGTATCACCTCCATGGCTATCTACTGATGTGTTTGTCTTGACTGGTCAAATGTCTTAAAAAATAAAAGTATTTGTCCCACAGATTGGCTTGGAGGTGAGATCATAGAAGACACAATAACTTCATTCACAATAGTTTTCAACCTGTATTACAGTACTGTGCAGCAAACAAGTTCATCAATTATAACGTAGTACTTATTCCATTGAATACAGATGCTTTAGGCCCCGGATCCGATTGTATTCTTGCTGTAGCAGTTATCCATGAGAAAGATATATTCGTTTTTACCTCCATGCACAACAGGACTCATAAAAATATTAGCTTGCATTTACACATCAGTCGAAGAGGAATTTAGGTTGGAAGACTGGAATGTGACTGCTGTAGCAAATATCCCTCAACAAAGTAACAATTATGACTGCGGTATATACGTTATAATTATTGCATGCTCTGTTGTTGGCAACTTTCCCCTGAGAGCCATAAACAGCGTACTTGCAAGATGTCTTCTATTGTTCTCAAATACATACCCAAATAGAGGAAAAGATCAGGACTTAAAAGAGAAATTATTTAGAGATATGATGAAACCGTTTTGTTTTATGAAAAGGCTTTGTCTACGTGCAAAATCTCAGTGAACGAGAAATATACTGATGGTATTCTAAATAGGCTGGAATCTGCATTAAATCAAGACAACAACTGGACAATGTGCAATGCAACTAAATATGTGGGATATTCTCAGTACAAGTATACCCAGTTTCTCTGTGTTGGCTGCAGATGTTGGTTTGATCAACAATGTTTGATATCTGTTGATAATGCCTACACTTTCCAGATGGCTTACTATAAATGCCAAAACTATAGGCATAAAATATAGAGGAAATCAATATTTACTTATTCTTATTACTTGTAAAAAATATGAAAATTATTATTAGAATAAAAAATGTCTTATTTCAACTTTTTTTAAATTTACATATTGAACTAAATACTGATGAATCAAACTTATGGACCATATGATGATATCTTTTTCAATTTTTTCTATTACAAATATATATGTTCAGTTACATGTTCAAATCAACCTGAAGCGTTTTTGAAAAACATTATGGACAAATAAAGAAGAACTGGTGATTTAGAATACAGAAAGTTTGTAGCTTACCACTAACGGGCTCGGCATGGCCAGGTGGTTAGGACGCTCGACTCGCAATCTGCGGGTCGCGGGTTCGCATCCCCATCCCTCCAAACATGCT
>NW_013666061.1:58039-85038 GCF_000517525.1 Limulus polyphemus | reverse complement strand
TCGTGTAGCTTTGCGCGAAATTCAAAACAAACAAATACCACTAACGACTGATACAAGGACGGCCGAGGCAAAAGTCAGTTATTTTATATAAAGCTTATTAAAAGACTTTTCACTTACTCCCAAAACGTAGAATTCACAACTTATGAATAAATTACTTTATGGTTTTTACAATCGTGTCGCGACTATCTTGTAAGTTTTACTATTTCACATTCTGTAGCTTAGTTTAATGATTCATATAGAGGGGTGCCAGCTATATTTTGGGTGATAAGAGCGAAGCAGTATTTTAATAATAGAAATACCAATGTAAGATTGCAGTATATCAAGCCATTCTCTTCACTCGCTAGAAAAATATATATAGTTTAATTCAGCCACGTTAAATATTTTCCTCGCAGAGCGCAATTCACATTAAGTATCTTATATGGGTGGTTTAACGTGACTTTTTATTGTTTTCCCTATTGAAAATGTCCAGTTTTTCTGCAAGGTATTGGGATGTGCTAACCTTAAATTGTACAAAGTTTGCATGCGAAAGGTTTGAATTTAAGCACATTAAGCCACGTTAAGCATTAATCATCGGAAAGTTATACGAGTTGTATAAAATGACTTTTTTTATTCTTTTCTTTTCTGAAAATGTCCAGTTTTTCTGCAAGGTATTGAGATGTGCCTACGCTGAATTGTAAAAAGTTTATATGCGAAAAGTTTGAATTTAAGCACATTAAGGCACGTTAAACAATTTTCTCGGAAGGTTATATAGGTCTTTTAATGTGACTTTTTCCTTATTGAAAAAGACCAGTTTTTTTTCTATAAGGTATTGGGATGTACCTGCCTTGAATTGTGAAAAGTTTGTATGGAAAAGGTTTGAATTAAGCACATTAAACCGCATTAAGCATTTTCCTCGTAAGGTTATATGAGTGGCTTAATAAGGATTGCATAACATTAAATATGTGAATTAACAACTCAGTTGACAATTCAAAAATTGAAAAAAAAAAGAATAAAAAGAAATAAAATACAACATGCTCTTACAATGAATTTATGTTGTTGGCTTGATATGATGGGTATCTGAAAAACAATTCTTATCATGAACCTCAGTAGTAGTTCATAATAGGGATCGCCCAGGAATTTGACAAAAAGTTATAATGGAACATAGGGACAAAAACCGTCTTTACAAGCAGGCTTGTTCTCGAAACAACACCTAAAACCTTCTATTTCAATGGCTAAGGCTGCTAAAATATTAATAATAGCAAAAAGTTAATTTTTTTCGACTGTTAGACAAAATTCAAAATTTATCCATTTGTTCTTCATATTATTGTTATTTATATTATTCTTGCTTCACAAGCCTACAAAAAAAAAAGGACTATGAATATTTCAATCAAACCTGGGCAAACCTACTAAAAAACTCTTATGCAGGTCATAGGACTATTTTTATATTGGTTTTTGAAAGCGAAAGATAGATTTTATCACTTTTTTTATCATTTTTGGACAAGTTTTTCTTCGAAGCCATTCAAGCCTACAGCAAAACCGGCCATGTATATTGCGCCAAAATATATTCACAGCTACTAAACAAACTCCTGTGCAGGTTGTAGGTTTATTTTTAATTTGATTTTTGAAAGTCGAGATTTGCTCCCTCTAAAATCTTCTAAGTTCTTCTTTGCTACCAACATAAGCTCTTTGAAGCCATTCAAGCACTGTTATTCTAATCGTAAACGCTTCTTTTTACTAGAGTAAACAACATGTATATTTATAACAGTGTCTCCAACCTTATTATTATTGAATATAGTTTTATAACCCGTTACAGAAAAAACAGTTACGAATATTTTACTGAAACCTGGACAGTAGTAATGAATGCAGTATTGAGTGTGTCATAGGGTAATTTTAAAATTAATTCAAGTGCCTTAGTTTTTCGCCCTGGAGAATTTCTCCAATACCTTGACTTTCCGCCATTGAAAAAATCTCATAACACATTAATTGAGGATTCATCATTTCTTGAGTTCGCTGTTCTTCATGTGTATGTTTTATTATAGTAAAGTACTGTACTATCTACAAGCAGAGTAGTTATTAATTGTTAAATTATATTACTAATCTAAACAACTCTGCACAACAATAGTATATTAGCTATTTCACTCATTGACTATCATATATGTACATGTATGTATCACTGAAATAGCATGTTAATATGCTCCATTCTTCTGGGTGGCTTTTCCATAATTAACTTACATATAGTGGTAATATTGATAGCAGTGTCATAATGATTATGTATTGAAACTAGAATACTCAGTCTTTCTTTGGTTTGTGTACACCTCAAGTAATTATTCAGCCGATGGAGGGCAGATGCCAAACATTCAGCATGAACTTAGTGGCAGTGTGGTAAAGAGTTTCAGTAACATAAAAAATATTTGGCACACTGAAGCACGCTTTTAGGCAGTCAGCCAGTATCTGGGACCTGTCCTGGAGAGGCATAGAAAGCCCTCTTTTCTTCCATCAATGAAGTTCTTCATCAAAAATATCAGGATTTGGCAAATCTTTCCTGTAAAAATATATATAGCCTGTCTGATAGCAGAAATAGAAAACTCATGTGTAAGTTTGATGGCATAAGTTTTTGAATTTCTGCTGCTTGCTTTACATGCACATCAAATCTTGAAGCGAGGTTACTGATAATGTGGTCAAGAAACAGAATATATTCTCGGTTTGCACGTTGGTCTTGTCGTTGACTAATTCGTGGCATGCTAACATTAACAACATTTTATTGAACTACTATTCATGAATGTGTGTCAATAAACTTGATATCAAATTGTAGATTAGATTTTAATTCAAATTTTATTATTATACATTAATTGATTTCTAATTTGAAAGTAAATATTATAAAAAATAGTTAATATCGATCTTTGTGGGTAACACTGGTAGTCATCTTCGGTCGGATTATATTTTATGATGCCCATAATACAGCGTCTATAGTTTCATACGAATTATAAACTCCAATTTCCGATATTGGCAAGCTAGGATATAAAATAAGAACCTTCTACCTTTTCTATTTGCTGAGATATCATAATATTTATCGACTCCACCATATTTGCTCCGCCCACCACTTCATCATTTAGGAAAATTGTTTATCTACTCCTGCTTTTTTTATACACATATAAGTTTATAACCAATCGAAAGCTTTACATTTCCTTTACGTAAGTTTGTTAGTCTTTCTGTGTTATGTATGAGAGAAAACCTCTTATATTGTTGGAAAATTTGAAGTATTATAGTCAATGCTATTTTCCGAAGATAAATTAGATTTTTTAAACTCAAATATTGCATAGTTACGAAGCCTGGTAAATTACAGTAGAGTTTTGTGGTATCCGTAAAGTTATTTATAATTTTTTATTCAAAAATGCATTTATATAGTCTACGAAAATTATATTTTCTATACTAACGTGAATTTGGGGAAGGCTTACGACGAGGGTTAGCAAGCACGACTAACGAGTGAAAAAAGAACTTCAAACATCGTATGTAGTGGAGATCATTGCTTTCGAATATTTTTTATTTACTGTTCTATGTTCCAAGAAAAATAACTTAAATTTAAATATTTATTTGTAAATAGTAATAATAATAATAATATATATACATATATATTATATAGCAACCGAAACCTCAATGTACCTTACAAAATATTGGAAACTAAACATTATATGGTTACTGTGTAAGTATGGTAAAATAGGATGTTCATAAGCACTTTCACACCTATACCATTACTAAATCCCAACCACCCAAATTTACTGGATCAGAGAGAACTTTGTACAGTGCCATATCATAAATATTTTATCTCACTTTTACAAAGTAGTTTAGACATTTCTTGTTGCAACCACTTTATTGTAAAGATGCCGGCAAATTCTATCCCACTGTGTTCTCGGAACAGCGATTCGAATAGTTTCTGTAGGATACTTCCGCTTTTCGACTTATTCGATCGGCCCAGATTTTCTACAAGGTCATAACATAAACATTTTATAATACTTTAGACAATTGTCGTTGTAACCATTATACTGTCAACATGCTGTTAAATCCTATCCCACTGTGTTTTCAAAGCAAGTAAGTTCTGGGAATTGCGCTCCGCATGAGCTTATTAATACTGACGTGTCAAAGTACGGTAACACCTAAACAGGAAAGGTAATTCATTGCTTTATATTCGGTAGGTTTCTACTTCAGTCGCTAACATTAGAATATACAAAGGAATAGTTGTAAAAAGATTAGTTGAAACTCTCAAGAGATTTTCTGGGAAAACTGCTGTCCGTACTGAAAAAGACAGACAGTACTATTCATTTTGTTTCTTCTAGTTTCTAAGCCATCTGCTGGCAATAAAACAACTACATAAAATAAGTGTGTGTGAAAAGGTGAAAAGTATAAACTCTGGCCATAAGTACTTTGAAATTTTGCGATCAATACTAACAATACTATACATTTTATTTTGGAACCTCTATTTTCGTTATACTTTGATTACTTACCTACAACCTGTTACAGTGAAGAAAATAACAGATAAAATATAAAGCTTTATTGAAAATTAAAATGTTTGACATCAACTTACGAGGTTTTCTATTTTTAATTTGTTTGCAGTATTTATTATTATAAAAGTAACTAAAATCATAAAAATAGAAACATTAAGTGAGATAATGAAAGAAAATAATAAAAATCTTCATAGGATATAGAGTCAGCAGCTTGTGCTTACGCTATTCGATATGCGTGACGTGAGCTGCACGTGCGCCGTGTAATTTTCAAATTGTGTCGAGGTATTTTTAGTCAGACACGGTTCAAAGGTCAATAAAACAAAAATTAATAAATATAAATAAATGTATACTGTTATGAGATTTAAGCTATTTAGAATAAAAAATTGTGGTTTCCTGTAACAATTTGCAGTTATTCTAAAACAAAAAAAGGTAATTTAGATTTATTTCCTAATTTTTATGATGGTTACGAGGTTGGTCAAATCGACCAATAATTTAATATTGATTAAATAACGGATTAAATATAAAGTTTTATCCAAAAAACGTTTGATAATTATCTAGAAGGATATAGTGATTAAGCGAATAAAACTTAACAAATTTCAAATAAAGAAAAGTATTTTTAATCTTAAAATCAAAATTACTTTGCATGTTGGACAGTCAACATACTGAAAGAAACATTTCACAAGCAAATCTTTAATAAAAAAATTTAATACTTAATTTAAAAACCTGATATTTTGTACATGAAAGTATTGTAATGTTTACTAATAATCTGCAAAATTTTGTAAAGATTTGCTTAAATTATCAAAAATTATAGTACAATTACTCACATGGATACTTTCTTGGTTATTTTTATTTTATTTTTATTTATTTATTTGTAATTAAGCACAAAGCTACACAATGGGCTATCTGTGCTTTGCCCACCACGAGTATCGAAACCCGGATTCTAGTGTTGTAAGTCTGCAGACATACCGCTGTGCTACTGGGGGGCTCTTGGTTATGTGCTGAGTGGATTCCACACAGCCCGCATTCATAGGGTTTATTAAACAAAAAATTAATTCAAAGGATTCCAGCATTTTAAGTCAAAGCATTTTTCTTATCTTCAGCAGCCAATTGTCATTAAACATTTCAAAATTATCATCTCCATACACAATAATCTCACATATGTGAAGTAAGATTTGATGACATAAACCGAACCTTTCCCAACCTTCAGTATTCTCAACCCACCATGTAATTTATACATTGAATAGTGGAAGATGTGATGAAGCTGCTCTATGCTGGATGTCCTTTTGATGAATTGTCTTTAATAGTTCCACACGTTTGAGTGATTATTTAATCCAAATAGTTATTCATTTAACTCGATTGATACAATTTCGTATTGGTGGAACTGAACATGAATTTATAATAGCAAGATTAAGCGAGTGACCCACGCAATGAGTGTACAAGGCCCTACTTTGCATATCTAGAATTTGTTTTAGGGCACCAGGCCTTTTGCTAGCTATGGCGGATGCTGCATCATATCCTTGACCATGCAATTCATTCAGAGATAATCCAACATCAGTCCATATATTTATAATTGAACATACAATATTTGTTGTTCCGACCCTCTGTAGCTTAACAAAGCCAATAAATTCTTCCCTAATTTCATGGTTGTCATCTACAAAGCGGAGACATAGTGGTAAATGTTCCATATTGTGAGAAGACACTTCATGAGCAAGAACATAGAAAAATCCAGCCTTTTTTTACTTCTTCAACAATTCTTACTCGGGTTACATCATATCCTATGACATTGAAGTTGTCCTTTTGTGAGCAGGGAGATAAACATGTAGCTATTTTTGCCTTGTGATGATACAAATGAGCTCACAGTATTTCATCATTTTCAACATAATGTTTTAGCAAGGCCACAAATGTTTGGAAGAATTTACATCTTCGGTATCACCACAAAATGCTAAGCCTTGTTTTTCTAAGAACAAAATGACACGGACAATTTGATGAAGAATAAGTTTATTCTGAGTTATACGTGATTGAAGGGCACTGTTGGTAATAATATCAATTCTATTGGATGATGGATGTTCAGTGGAAGCCTTCAAAGCATCAGCAGCCTACATAGTATCATCAATTTTTACTCAGTTGTTAAATGATTTGTTGACAAGTGATACTTTAAGAAGAAGGGTGCCACTTGAAGAAGGGTAGCACAAGGACCAGAAAAACTGCCCTCCAATTTTGTATAATAACCATGGGTATTTTTGAAGCCAGGCTATTTTAGATTTGCTTTAGATTCACGAGAAAAAGAGAACATTTGGTGGTGCCACATGTTTATAAAGATAGGAATACTTTTCAGCATTTGATAGATTACTAATAGCTTAGAATTTTTCATCAAGGGATTGTGTTGGTGTCAATAAATTGCCAGTGTAAATGCATGGCTCAGCGACTACAGAAATACCATAACAAATCTATGATGAATCTATGATTGCTTTAGTGCAGCATGATGATGATGGTCCAGGAAGAACAGAAGAACATTTATTGCCAGCCCCAGAGAAAGACTGAGATGGTGACTGAGTTGTGTCATATACAGTGTCTGAGAGTAAAAATATATAGCAATTTTAAAGAGGCGACCATTATTTAGCTTTTATATAACATTACAGTTTATATAATAAATGAAATGTATAGTAAAAATTGTTGTTGTACTCATCTATATATATATGAAATATAATATCATGTATACTATTCATGGATTAAACACAAACTTTGTAATTTAAGTCACCAGAGATATGCATAGCACAACACAAGATAGCTATTTTAATTGCATGTCAAAGGCTATATTAGCTACTAAAGCAGTAAAGTTTCATAATACTGTACCTTGGTCGTCATTTCTAATCTTCTTTTGTTGGCCATAAACATTTGTTTATCACTGCAATCAGTTTCACTTAGGCACTTCATTCCGTTCATTAAGAAGTGTCGAAGGTTTAGCTTATATATATCATATACTGTATTGTCTCGCGACTCTTACTGGTATAGAATATAATTTTCAAATGGGTTTAAGATTAGTACAATTCTCAGCTCCTTCCTTGTACGAAAAAGAAAACCTACAAAAATGCTAAATCTCAAATCCACATTTACTTTATAGTTCTACTTCCGTGACATGATGAAGCTTGTTTGTGCTCAAAACCACGTGTAGCTGTTAGGTATACATGACTGTTTCAATTTAAGTTTTAATTCGAGTGCTATGACATGGATAGTTTATATAACATGGGTGTCATATTTAGTTATTTTTAGAAGAGAAAGTTTATGACAAGTTGGTTTACATAACTGTTTACGAATCATACGTTGTTTTGCGTGTAGGGTCAGTTGCTTTGAATTAGCAATTGTTATATTGTTGCATTATGTAACTAGAACTTTCTGAATTTTTCTAGTTGTTTTAACTGATATTATTGCATCAGAATATCTAGCATTGTGTGGAATCTTCTAGACATCGTCGGTGTATAAATACTCATCGAAAGTTTATTATTTAGATCTAGACTGCGTGATTTTGAATTTAGCAATAAAGAGCATATAGTGACAAGTTTTAAAGTAAAATTATCACAGACTGTATTGTAATAACAGAGCAGAGAATAATAATTCGTCTTATCAATTGTGTTCTAAAGTAATTGAATCAGCCTATGTGGATTTTGATAACTAACAGTGTAAAGAACATTTGTATATATGCTTGACTTGGTTTAATAAATTATTTTAAAGACAAGTGGAGTGTGTTGCTGTTTGTTTATTGTTCATATTTATCGCCAACTACGGTAAAGAATCCATCCTACAAAACCTAACAGTAGCAATATGGCTTCGGCCTTCCAATTACAAAGTGTCAACAGAAGCCATTGTATGCGACTATTTCAAGACAAAAAATGCTAATGCTTCATCAGAAGAATGTATACTATGTAGAAAATGTCAAATACCATAAGCAGCTATGCTATAATTATTTTAGCATAATGTTTTGACAACACAAAAATTGGGGTTTGGTCAAACCCCCTTGATCCCCCTCCCTGCGTACGTGCATATTAATGAATAATCAATCATTTTTTGAGTATGTGTCTTTCTGTTTCATATCCGAGCAAATAGGACATTCACAATGGTAATTACTGGTAAACACTTAGAACAAGTATCATCGTATTTTTGTACTTATAACTGACATAGTGTAAAAATTGTTGTTGCTACCTGCTCTTGATAAATCTTATCAATTATTTTTTGTTTGCTACTTTCTGCTTCATTCCTTGATACAAGCTACTGTTTTCCTATTATTATTTTACCGTTGTATTAATGTTTTTGTCACAGGTTCTTATCTTTACTTTGGCTTGGTCTGAATTTCGCGGAAAGATACATGATAGTTATGTGCGATTATCTAATTTAGCAGTGAAAGACCAGAGGGAAGGCAGCTCCTCATCCCCTCTCACTGCCAACTCTTGGACTACTCTTTTGCCAATGAATAGTGAAATTAACCGTCACATTATAATGCCCACACGGCTGAAAGGGCTAATATGTTTGGTGGGACGGGAATTCGAACCTACGACCCTCAGATTGTGAGCCAAATGCCCTAACCACCTGGCCATGCTGGGCCTATTTACTTTGGCTAGACATGAATCAGTAGTTAGCGTGTCTGGAGTGTGAATCAGGTTCGTGACTTCTTAGTGCAAAAACGGTACTTTGCACTTTGCGACCGTGGGTGTGTTATAAGATTGACAGTCATATCAAATCAATACTCGGCTAAACAAGAGTAGCCCAATAGTTAGCAGTTGGTGCTGTTGACTAGTTTCCTTCCTATTAGTGTGTTACTTAAAGATTAAGGATGGATCTGTGTATCTATGCAAAAGTTCTGAAAGAAACAAACAAACCCTTAGTTGGGTAGATTGATATCCATATAGATATTTGCTATTGTCAGTTAGCTGTATTTTGTAACCATTACGTCTATAATGATTAATGATTTTTTAAGGAAAAAATAAAGAGCAAATAACATATTTGTATTCCAATTCTCAGATCAAGAGATCAGAATATATTCAGTAAATCTGTAGATAGTCTGTATGCTTTCATAATACCAAGCATAATATAAAAATTAGAGAATCTTAATCACCACTAAATTATGAATAGATTTTTAAAATATATTTTAATTCGTGTCATGTTTTCTTCACAGATGACTTGTTTACAGCTGTAAACGTATGTCGTACCTGGACGCTCACTAGCTATGGAAAGGACAACAAACAGAATTATGATGATGGTATGCTCTTTACAGTGATGAGCTACAACATTCTTGCTCAGGACTTGCTGGAGAGCAACATGTTTCTCTACGAGCATTGCTCACCTGAATGTCTAACCTGGGAGTATAGGAAGAATAACTTATTGAAAGAAATAAGAAAAGCTGCAGTTGATGTAAGTCTAGCCAAGACTAGCCATTAGCAACTAAAAACTAAAAACTTTGGTACCAAAAGTTATTCTGTATGTAAGTCTAGCCAAGACTAGCCATTAGCAACTAAACAACTTTGGTACCAAAAGTTATTCTGTATGTAAGTCTAGCCAAGACTAGCCATTAGCAACTAACAACTAAAAACTTTGATACCAAAAGTTATTCTGTATGTAAGTCTAGCCAAGACTAGCCATTAGCAACTAACAGCTAAAAACTTTGGTACCAAAAGGTATTCTGTAATACCTCAGATAGTCCAAATATAATTAACTGGTATAAAAGCTCGTCAAAAATGACGAGAAACCATTGTTGAGTTATAGAATTCAACTAAAACAAATTTGTCTGTACCTCCAAAACGCACCTACTCTTCACTTGTTTCATCAGTCTTGAAGTAATTCTTTAATCACCACATTTTTAATAAAAACTATGCAGAAAAATGAAATGTTTTCTTGAAGAAACGTACGTGTGCACTCTGAAAGAGACTTAAATAGCACTCTTGAGCTTTTTCATTGTATTCTAGGTCAGGAAATAGAAAACATAGTGTGGACATTCCAACACAAATTTTCAACTCTTTCGACTGTACAAAGGATAAAAGATGTTTGGTAGTAATAAAAGTTTATTTTTCTGTATGCTTTAAGGCCAAGTAAGTAATATATATGTTAAAATACCAAAGAGTATTTATTAATTAACATTTATTCACCACTAAAAAGTTTTTAAACACTGACGCAAATTTTCAATTCTTTCGGCTGTACAAAGGATAAAGGATAATTAGTAGTCATAAAAGTTTATTTTTCTTTATGTTTTAAGGCGAAGTAGGTAAACATTACAAAAATCGGGGTTTAGCCAAACCCCCTTGATCCCCCTAATAGGCCTATTTGTAGTCTAATTTTAAGCACGACTGTTTCCATTTAAGTATACCTCGATTGATAAATAAAATTATTTTTAGAAATTATAGTTCATCAAAGGTTTGTTTATGCAACTGTGTACGAATCATCATTGTGGAATTCAGTTGTTGCGAATTCGCACTTGTTGTATTATTGAGTATTATTGCATCATATTATCGCATAATGTTTAGAATGTTATAGGCCTCTGTCAGTCTATACATACACATGCAATTAGTGAAAAACCACAGTAAATAGAACAAACTGTCAGAAATCAGGTATTAGAGAAACTAGTTTCAACACATTTGTGCATCAGACTGAAGAGGACGCAAGAATGTGTCGAAACTAGTTTCTCTAATATCAGATTTCTGACAGTTTGTTTCATTTACTGTGGTTTTTCACTAATCTATACACGATATTGTATTATTTTCATTATACACCTACAAAATGTAGTTAGTTAGTTAGATAAATAGCTACAGCTAGATTGTGGGTTTGTGAGTTTACCTGTAAAAAGTGTACAATAGACTTTTGATGAAAAGAGACAATTACTCAAAACTCTGGATACAACTGTGGTAACTAACAGTGTAATGTAAGTGAAATTATCGCCAATTGTATTGTAACAACGGAGCAGAGGAGAATAATTCGTCTTGTCAATTGTGTTTTAACGTAATTGGACCAGCCTGTGTGAACTGCTGTTGTTGCCTTGAAAACCTTGCTGGAGCCCACCCCACCTTAGTTGCTTGGGACCAGGATGCACCTAGAGCTAAGAAGCTCATCTTCAGCTTTAGGATGTAGTAATCCTGTCAGAGTGAACACATCCATGTTCTCCTTCTCATCACCATGCTGCATCCTGCAATGGAGCAAACCACATGACCACTTTTCTTGATCTTCACTTCCACAGTTTGTGTTAACAGCAGTAATAAGCCCTGATATTGGGTGTGCTTGAAGGCTCAGTTCCCCAGTCAATGGTATAGATGGTAAAAGTCTGAGGCTGAGGACGTCACTTGACTCCCCAGCAGCATCAGAGCTTTTTTAGCCATCACAGGCAGTTCGGCCCGAGAAGACATCACTGCTAACTTGTTCACTGATTCTGCGATTCTCCCAAACCAGACAAGATGCCCAGCAATGCATCTCCATCCATTAGTTCATTAACAGTGAGCAAAAATCAACCCAATGCTTTCAATCTACATGAAAACTTCACACCCATATCTGTAAAAAAGTTACTGGCATATCGGGGAAGCTGTGAATCTTCAAGGTTTGTACAGGATCCCATCTTTCTAACAGTCTTGGATGGCGAAACAGGAGTAGAACAGGAGCACTAGTCTGAGCCTCAAGCCCTAGTGGTTTGAAGATAAAGAGAGACTGACTGAGACCACGGTTTTACCATAAACATTGAAAGACCAGATTAAAATGCAAGGGTTACCTTAGTTCTAATTGTCAACGGTCCATCCAAGTGTATAAGTTAAAGGGAGGTTTAATGCCTGATTATAACTATGAACTAGGTTATAATCAAACAATATCCACAGGCTTAACGGTGCATTAAAGCTTATCTATTTTCACCCATAGAAAAATGTGTATAGAGAACTAGAGGACTTTCCAACCTCCTAACTTCCGTTATATTTTATTCAATCAGCTACACATGGCCATGTTGCCAACTGTTGTTCCTGCTGGGAAATTAGAAAATGTACACCAGATTCTCTGACCTAACCTCATCCTTCAATTACTATCTGGCTGTCACACAGACAGTGCCCAGTTCCAGTAGGAAGGAATACGGGTCAAGACTTCTGGGGCCCTATATTGTTGAACTGACATAAATTAAGCTTGTCTACCTCAGAAGTGCATGACAAAGCTCTCACTGTCTACTCTTAAGGACTTTTGTTTGTCTACAAAGCGTGTAAGAGTTATGGTGCAAATTATAAGGTTTCAGCATTTTGGGTGGTACATTGTTTCATTACAAAATACAATTCTGAAGCATGAAAATGCTGTCTGTAGTTGTAATAGGAAGTGGTGCATATTAAAACATCTGTTTGAATGAGTATATTTCGATCAGAACCAACTAAAACAGTGGATGCACCATGTGTGAATATATTTTTATATCTAATTCATTATTTGTGAATTTCATGTACTACTCACACTTTCCCTCATTCATGGATATTTCAACTTGGTTCAGTTAGAATATTCTTGCATTATTCATACGAGAAAATCCAGGTAAACTTGTGCAAAAAATACAGGCCAAACTGTATTTTTGAGAACTCCAGTTAAACTTTGTTTTTTCTCTCTCTTGTCATAATGTAAGTCCTTCTGCATCCATTGTCTTTTTTAATGAAATATCCAAAAACCCACCAATCGTCTCAATGTTAAAATTGAAACATTCTATTTGGATTAATAAAAGTCATAGGCACATTTTATTTTCCAGTAATACTTTCTAGGTTATTTTATTACAGTTAATCTCATATTTATCAGTACTTGACATCAAGATTAAATTCTTTGTCTCCTAGCTCTCTTGGCATCTTCTCACTTACTTTGCCTCTTTTTGTTATTTATTACTATTTTCTTTGTGTGTTTGCTTCATTTATGTTAATTTGTGTAAAAGCACCCATGAAGGTCTCTTTAATATTTTCAACGTGCGTTTTTGTTTACACACGCCCATTGACACAGACATATGCTTCCATTACACTTTGTCAAGTACTCTAGTAGTTTATACAGCTCACTTCTGGCTACCACTTAGATGACTTTTATAATGTCCTAGTTACCTGAAGAAGGTACATTTGATAGTGAAGTAGTGTCATCTGGACTTTTGTGGAATAAATGGTCACTGGTAAAATTCAGATGAACTGAGACTTAAAATACATTTACCAAGATTAAAATTTGCCCTTATTGGCCACAAACCTGGCATATCTTCTGCAAAGATTAGCGTAAAATCCAACATGCGTCAGGTGATTTACCCTACAGAGTCTTCATGGCTCAGCTAAATTTTCAGAGAGATATTCTTGAAATATCGTATGAATTTTTTTCTTCAGTAAATCCACATTGCCTTGGAAAATAAGTAGTCACAATGTCCTTTTGACCATTGAATTCTCAATCACTTTATCATTCTAACTGTCAGTAACTGAGTAGTAGTTGCAAAATTTAGTTAGTCCATGCATTCTACTGGACCTTCCTAGCTAATAGTT
The DNA here is from genome assembly GCF_000517525.1 of Limulus polyphemus. NCBI lineage: Eukaryota > Metazoa > Arthropoda > Merostomata > Xiphosura > Limulidae > Limulus > Limulus polyphemus. The sequence continues at coordinate 71,072 of NW_013666061.1, read as the reverse complement.
CAGAAAGCAAAGTACACCACTTTCTTTCAATCATTGGTTGCACAAACCAAATACTCTCTTAGCTTTGAAGATTAGGCAGAAATTCCATAACGTAGTGCATACATTGTATTTCTCATAGTGTTTGATGGGTTGGAAAGCAAAGGATTATGATGCTTTTTGGCCAGCAGTCTTCCAACTACCTGACCAACCTAGCTTTCATAATCAATTAATTCTATCCATATTGGTTGGAAGGCTGAAGATGGCATCTTGATTACACTTCTATATCCAATAACTACTCATCTGGCTTATTGAAGACTGCCAAATAGGTATTTGCTGCTTTCTGTTCACAATTGAGTGGAGTTTGATGACTTGTGATAGCATCTTTGTCCTCCCATGATTCATCCTCCTCTTCCCAAGACTCCGATTCAAACCAGTGCACCAAGGGTTCATTTGTGATTGTGGATGCAAGTTATCAATGTGTTCCATGTGTTTTCATGCACATTGCACCCATTGTATCTCATACAGTAGAGGAAAAACTTATTGAAGTACCAAGTACAGATTAATCGAGCTGTATCCACGTTATTTCCATACTGTTGGTATGTACCATAACCACGTCTATTTGCCACATTGGTATGTCTGTTTTTATATCATCTAGTCATAACACCTTTTCTGTCTCTGTGCTCTCATCCTATGCATTGGCCATTGTTGACCTTATCCACTCTACATAATCTTGTGGGCACTGTGGGACTTTTCCTGATGGTGGAGGGCCATAATTCTAATTTGAACATGGGTAGGTTTGGGGAACATCCTGTTGATTCCTTTTATATTGCTCTGTATGCCATCATTATATACAGCAAGTGCTCATCCCAATTCGTTCTGGCAGGTTTAACAAACTTACAAGCACCCACCTGGTAGTTTGTACTGTACACACCATCAGTCTGGGGTTTATAAGGAGAAGTACATGTCTTCACCACACTTAACACCTTACATCAAGCAACTGGTTGTTAAGGTTAATCTCTGCTCTGTGCAGATTTATTCCAATTCTTCAAGCTGCCTTATCCAGTTCTTGGCTAGTGCATCTGTAACTATTATGTCAGTCAGTGGATATGCTTTAGACCACTTTGTAAAATTTTCAATGAATACAATGGCCCCTTATGATTTCTGGGAATGGATCAGCAATATCCAGAGATATCCTCTGGAGACGAGATCCAACAACCTTCTATTGGAGTTTACTTTGTCTCAGCAAATTTTCTGTGGGTGGCAAACACTGTACAGTGTTCACAACAGTGCTGAATATCTTGATTCACTGATAACCAAAAGAACTACCTTCAGATAATGGCATAAGTGTGGGTTACACCTTGGAGCCCTCTTGTGGTGTGCTTTGTCTGGAGTGTCTCTTGCCACAGAGATATGGAGACTACTAGCTGCAGCAGTGCTGGAGCACCACACCTCTCTGGCTGGTAACAGCAGTGTAGTACACTTTCTTACACTTGTAGTTGTCTGTACAAGTGACACAGTTATTTTCCTTCATACTATGCTCCTCTACTATTACTGGACAGGCTTACCCTTGTTGAACTGCAAGAAGTGCCCATACTAGGTGAGGGTCATTCAATTGCTCATCTTGAAGCTCCTGAAGCATCTAGTTTGACACTTGTCCTTCAGTGGGGTTGTCTACTTTATGGTCTTTTGTCACTATGGTCAATACAGTCGTGGTTTTCACTTCCACACAGTGTCCAGAATTAGGACATTCCACGAACAGGCAAGGTTTCACCTTACAGCAAGATAGTCCACCTGCTTTTCTGTGATGCAAGGCTATGCAATGAACTATGCTGAAGTCATATTTTTGGAGTATTGTTATCCAATGTGCTATCATCCTCTTCAGATTTTTAATGTTCACTAACCATTTCAGTGAAATGTGGTTTACTATGAAGATGAACCATGATGATGCAAGTAGTGGTATAAATGTTTCATAAATACAACCACAGCAAAGAGCTATTTCTTCATTTCACAATATCTACATTCAGGAGCCATGAGCATCCAATGGGAGTACACAATTACACATTCCATTTTGTCCCACAACTACATTAACTTTGTTGCTGGTGTAAATGTCCAAGAGAAACATTCAGTCCAGACAGGGATAGGCTAGCAATTGGACATTCACTAAAGCAAGCTTTAGGGATTGGAATTTTTGTTCACACTCGTTGATCCAATCAGTGTGTTTTCACTTTTGTGAGACTATAGTGCTACTATCCTTGAGAAATTGGCCATAAATCATCGATAGTATAATGCAAAGGCAATAAAACTGCAAACCTCTAGTTTCAACTCAGATCAGAGCCAGTCTCTCACCATGGGTATCTTAGATGGGTACTTTGAGACTCCAGGGTTCTTCAAAATGTGGCCAAGAAACTTCCCATATTTTACTCGTGTTATATCACTCCAAAAATCCTGCAACAAATCCGAATTGTGGTATTCTAAGTGAATATGATTTCCCAACAAGGGTATGATAAATTAAACTGCATATAACAGCAGATCTGACCAAGAATTGTTGAGTTTCTAAATGATACAATTTGAGTTCCCTTTTTAAATGTGGAATGATGACAGTGTACAAAACCTGTATTACCACCCAAAGGATAAGAAAAACCAGTGCACTTACCCATAATGACAAGCAGACAGTCCTTTCTTCCCCTTGATTTTGTTTAGCTCTGGCATTTCCTCTCTTATAGGATTGGTTGTGGCATAACCAATAATGATGATCCGAAACAGATAGAACCTTTACATAGATCATCCAGTAGAGAACAGAACTAGGAAGGCACACTCAAATCTAGAATGTAAACTCGATTTCTATGCCCAGTATATGACGCCACCTTTGTTACCTGATAGCTTTGGCCAGTTGTCACTTTTCAGTGCTAACCCATTCAACCTGGATGCTTCATCCAATGCTAAAATATCCTTGCAGGCAGAGAAGAAGTTACCTAATAAAATGAACAAAGGTAATGTTAACAAATTTCTAGACCACTTTTTGCCTCCATGCTATTGCAGAATGTAAGTTATCAAAGAAACATTTGTAATTATAGATGGTATAAAACACATAATATGCCCACATATCACAAGTGATTTCAAAATGGAATATTGTAGCTTCTGTTTGCATCACATCTGTGTGGACTATCGGATTTTCTGGAAGAATGTTACAGATACTTAATTTCTTGTATAATGTCTTCCAGCCATTAGGAAATGCCTCTGTTTTCTTCACTAATATTATATTTTTAGTACATATTCTTTCCTCTGGACTGTGTTTTTATTCATTGGCAACTTAGCTACATCAACTAAATATCATCTTCTAATAATATATGAGTGACAGCTTATTTTGTCTCATCAGGGATCATGACTTATGTGGTATATATAGAAACCAGTAACTTTGGTCATGTAAGTATATTTGGTAATTAAGTCTCATCTATGTGAGACTTCTAAGATGGGGTATTTTGAGATCGCTTCCAAGACATTTTTCATTTCCACCTAGAAAGACTAAATCTTCATGTTTGAGTTCTCCATTTCTTTGCTTGTGCTATAGGACTTTCTTGTAGATTGTGATTATTGATAGCTCATTCTATCAATCCAAATGGTTGACTATTCTAATGTAGTGCACCAGACATAAGGTTGATCCTTCATATCCACCCACTCACGATTTTATGTGAGTTTCTATCTGCTTTTTTTAAGGCTACAGCTTACCTCTGATTCTTCAAGGGCACCAATCGTTATTTAACTACCCATTCACCTGTCAAAAACTGTACTTTATTTCTAAAATAGAGCTGTTTTTGAAATTGGTTCAATCATGTTTGCGTATTAAATCCATCCTGAGATGTTTCTTGGTACTTTAGGCTTTGCCACTGGGCACCTTTGAACCTTTGGCTATCCATGATCTCAGTTTCTTACAATGAAAAGTTATTTCTTTTTCTCACTTGCATTGGCTGGGCAATGCTTTGTTATTCATACTACTGACATATGTTAGATACAGGTTTTCAGTGAATATGTATCTATCTCAAAAGAAGATTAGTAGTATTGCTTTACCCAGAGGAAGTGATTTATTAAATCCAGATTGACTTTCTTGTCGTGTACAGGCAGTCTGCTACATTGTTGCTGGCATTGAATTCTTTTATCAGTCCTCATGTAATTTATCTATTCTCTATAAATCCTTTGCTGGACAGGTTGTGACATACTACTATCCTCACTTTGTAGCTGAAATTCTTTATTTCTAACATATATACTCATCTTTCAAGTGGTTTCGAACAGACCTTCAGGCTTTTTCTCATCAAGTGAAACATTCAAATATCTATCATTGGTCTCAAATACTAGAATTCCTCAGAAGAACATTTTGTGAGTCAGCATGTGGAGCAATTGTTACATCTTTACATCACACTACCTGCAGCATGTCTACACTTACCTCCTTCAACTGCTGCCCAGCATCATCTTTGATATTTTATTTTTACTTGATTGTTGTATTGTTTTTCCGATGGATACTCTGCAGTAATCTTCTGGATAAATATAGGACCATGTATCCTTCCAAAAATACTGTTATTTCAGTTAATTTAAGTTACACCTCTAGTGCATGCCCAACTTTTGGCATGTGGTCCAAAAGCAAAATTCACTCTAAATTGTATGTGTCTGAACACACGGTGGGCTTTGTCTGTGTACATTGTACATCCCTGTGTGCTTATCTCTGTGAGATTTTTTGATATTCTCTATCTTTTTTTACTGTTATCTCAAATATTTGGAAAGAGTGAATTTTAGCTACACTGCCTGTTGTATTGTTGTTGGACAATCAGCTGTCTTGTGTACAAGTTATTTTCTCATACCAATAATATGATCACAATACCTTCAGGTATAGATCAAACTGTTCACGTGGAATCTAGTTTTAAACACTTTTATACTGTATTTTCTGCTTCCTTATCGGTCATTTTGTTCTAATGATTGACGGGTGCCTCTCTGCTTTCTTCAGTCTTGTGCCTCTACATCTAGCACCTTAATAGCAGAAGTATCATAATTTTAAAATAACACTTAAAATTAACAGTACGTCAACTTCATCCCTCTCAGGCTAGGATATTGGCAAGAAAAAGTGGCCAGAGAAAGTATTTCATAAGCAATCTAAACACCAAGGACAGATGGTGCCTGGTAAATGGATAAATCAAATCAGCTAGAGGATACAAAAGTATGTGAACAAACACAAAAAGAAAACACGAAAATGTGACTATATGAAGATATGGATCGAAAATAAAGAAAGCTAAGGAAAAGGGAGAAAATTCTGAGAAAAAATAAAAGATTCGTAGTTCTGTATCGCGACAAAACCAAAAGAAATAAAATCATGACAATAGGGATTATGTTAATTTTCAACTTTAATTTGAATTCAAAAAATGTTAATTATTAGAGCGTTTGAAAACGACTGGCTATGTACAGAACACATGTAGGGTTTTCAAAACTGGCTGAATCTTATGAGAATTTAATCTATCAAAATGAAATAATACCATTCATGAAGTTAGTGATTAAAGAATATCCCATCTAAGGTCCCTTAGGCCTGGATCCTTTGTTAGTTTCGCGTAATTGAACTGTGTCAAGGATGTAACCCTCTCCTTACATAATCAATAGGGAATGAAGTTTATTCAGTTTAACTCTTTCACTACCACAATTTTATATATAAATAATTCACCTAACACAGATTTAATTTATCTTTAGACAGAAATATATTTTGTATTCTACAATGACTTATCTCTCTCTTAAACTATTTGTCAGGCTGAATGCAACCTACTGGTTAATTTGCTATACTGCATCTCTGAGATTCTGTGGTTCATGTTCTATTACCACAAAAAAAAAATAAAACTCCACACTTTGGACCCACCGATGTTTAATTATTGGTGGTGAAATCCACTATTAGGTCTGAGAAGAGTTGATGGTGGGTGGTGTTTACTAGCTGCCTTTTCTCTAGTCTGGTGTAAAGTGGCTCTGCGTGAACTTCAACACAAACAGAGTTATTTCATGTAATATCAACGTGACATTTTTAGAGGTAATTGCCTGAAATATTTCACAGATGATTATGTTCTGAGATTATAAGAAATATTATGTGAAATGATTAATTGTGCATTTATTTCCTGAAATTACAAGTTGATATGTTATAATATTTCAATTAGCTGGTTAATTATTAATTTTACTGCTTACTCACCATATTATCCCACCCCAAATTTCACAGGAAAAAAGACTTAACAATGTCCCATTAATAGACTCTTACAATTGAATTTATCGTTAGTAAGTTTTACGTGTGCTTTGCTATTTTTTTTCATTCGTAAAACTTTTCTTTCACTCAGCAAAAAAAGAAAAAAGGAAAATGATACAATGAGATTCTGTTAATTTTTTTCATTTGATTGGATTCCTAGATAGTAGTTTCATAACCCAAAAGAAGAATTTCTCTCTTTATGTTTAGGGAAAGAATTAAGCAGTTGATCAAATTATTTTTAAAACAATGTTTGCAAAGTGCTTCAGAACAAAACAATGCCATAACCATTTTTACAACTAGATGAGTTTCTAGAGGCTTATTTTGATAATCTTCTGGCAAACTTGCATTGAGAGACTTGGTTATGAAAATAAGTATTACTACTCTAAATGTATCTCTAAGGTTTAAAAACCACTTGTTACTTTTCCAACGATTTTACTACATTACACAACGGCTAGCTAAGAATGTTCTTAAATGATGTGGGTAGGTTCTACTAGCTCTTTCAACTTATTTTCTTGACATTCATTAGTGCAAGTACACAAATGTTAGTCCCCCAGTGGCACAGTGGTATGTCTTCGGACTTATAGTGCTAGAAACCAGGTTTCGATACCCGTGTTGGGCAAGGCACAGATAGCTCTTTGTGTAGCTTTATGCTTAATAACAGAAAACAAACACCAATGTTAATATCGTAGATTTATATTTACCTTATGTTTTTACCGATTGTATACATATGTATACATCCTGTTTAAATTAATTAAGAAATGCCGAGTTTCTTATACAGCATTGAAAATAATTATGAATACATGAATATAATTGGTATGAAATGCAATTGTATTGGGACTGATCTTTCTCCACAGTATTAAATTGAGGTGTAACAATGGAGTACAGTCACAAGTTGATAGTTTACACTGTAGTTGGCTGACATTACATTCATGATTTCCAGTAAAGAAATGAGATATGAAAAAATATAGAAATCAAAGTTGTGGCTGGTGATAGCTAGTCTGTGTGACAGATTGAGCCAAAACGTCACGTTTCCATAAGAGTTGTCTGGAAAGTCTAAAGATGGTACTTGAAACTAGTGCTGTTGATAATAGAAGCTGTCGAGATTGAAAGCCCAAACTATTTAAAAGTAGTTTTAAGGTACTAGGGGTATGCGATTTATGTGATATAGGAAACTCTAGTAAAGGTCTTGCCAATGATCTAACTGTAAGAAAAAGTATGAATTGTGAAAGGTAAACATTAGCATGAAGTGGCCTCAATGGATCTAGCTGAGCAAAACAAGAGAGATAATTAAACCAAAAGGCTGAAACGGGTATCATGTCATTCCTTCAGAAACAAGACCTATTAGGCAGGGATTTATCTTCCAGCAAAATAGTGATCCTAAGCTTGCGCAACGAATGGGGTAAAATGATTCCTGGAAGAAAAAGAGTCCGAGTGATAATCTCACCATATATTTCCAATTACTCATTGTATGTGACTCCTGTATACGCACCACTTGTGTGTTTACATAATTATTTTCAATGCTGCACATTACATAAGTTGGTTTGATTTTTCTGCTTCTGACGTAACAGTAATATTCAAGTTAGGTTGTTGGGACACTAGGAAAATTCCTGGTGGGCCAACAGTCCATCAAAAAAAAAGTTTATTTTTAAACACTATTTAAATAGGACTTAATCGTGTACCCAATTTCCTGTTTATGAAGCAATAAATGAGTAATAATACCACTCTTTTAAAATTATTTTTGTATGAAGTAGTTTGAGTTTATGCAATTTTGGGACTGTATAGGCCTATACTTTACTAAGATGGGTAATAAATGTAATAAGGTTTGGAATGTAAGTGAACAATTTTGTCAAACGTAATTTTGTTTAGTTTGTGAACTGTATGAATGGTACTGTTATATGTTATATACAATGTATCCAGCTTTAAGCGCAGCACCCCACTCAGTTTGTTTTCGTAATCCGTCTCTGCCGATATCTTTGGAGGGCTAGTATAGAAATAGTTTTCCTGGTTTATTTTCAATCCCTAATTCACCTGCTAATATGTAAATTGTAAAGTCTAAAATTTACAAAATTGTGTGGCTAAATTAACCAAACTATCTTGTAACTACTGCATTGTTTTTATCTAAAAAACAACAACAACATTTTGAATATCATTAATTAAAAGGGAAGAAAAAGATGTAACATAAATATAATAGCTCAAATAAAGCAACAAAACCTCTACTATAATCTTCAGTGTCTCAAGCTATATCACTTTTAGTCAGTCGCCTAGATCAACGATGAGATTTATAAACTAGTGTACTTATAATGAATTAAATGTTGTTAGGATAGAGAAGGAAGTTATGTAAGTGGACTTAGTTAAAATGCTTTGACTTATATATAATTATTTACGACACATTTCAGAATGAGGAGACAATATACATGAACCACAACAGCCTTTTCAAAATATGAATCTCTTCCTCCTGATCTGTAGTTCTGATGGCACTTTTGGGCATATCTCATAAACAACAGTGATAAGAGAAGCAGTTGAAGCTATTTCAGTCCATATATATTATCTCCTAATTATAGGCACACAACCTAATTATTTCATAAAGTTTGTTTTTGCTGTTGTGATTAATAAGTTCTCACACATCAAAGATTGTATCGTACAAGTAGAGAATTTACATAATGCTTATGTTATATAACTTACATTATTTTTATGTTAACAGGTTATATGCTTCCAAGAAGTCCAGGTTAATCACTATCACATGTTCTGGAAACCTCAGCTAATGAGAAATGGTTAGTGTTCTGCATCAAAAGTCATGAAATTATACATTGAAATATGAAATATATAATTTTGTGTGAAAGGATAAGGCTTAACTCAGTGTAGTAAACTCCTTTTTGTGAGAAAATAATCTATTATATAATTGCAAATAAAACACTTAAGCTTTCTTTATTAGATACTAGATCATTCTTGTGAACGTAGTTGATAGGTGTTAAAACAACAATATATCTGACCAGGGTTATAGTTTGGACAGCAACTGTATCATCAACGTTTCTTGATTTAACTCAGGCTTTAGTTTATCTATCATCAATTTCATGGTAGTGTAGTGTGTGCATTATATGTTAATATATAAATGAAATGTGGTAATGGTATTCTAAAGTAAGATTTTTTTCTAACTAATTTACTCAATTTTATGTTTTATGTTTTTTTTTCTCATTACTTTTTGGATTCTAGATAAACAGCGTGTTTGTAATTATTACTATTTTATTCTTCTACATTAATAACTTCATAAATTGCATTTTTTTATTTATTAGCAAACTATGTTTGTATCATTCAGCTAATATATCTTTAGAACTGCTCTAAGTTTATGCACTGTGGGATAGGGAGGGTCTTTATATTTATAGTTATAAATTAGTGCATTTATTGGGATAAAGTAAAATGTATAGCTTGTATACGTGTTTAGTAATATTCTGTATCCTAAAGTTTATTTTCTCAATACTTTGGTTTTCCAAAAAATAAATTTATTTACACTTTAAGTAATATATATGAAACAGACTATACTAATTTTTAAAACATCACAAAATTGTACTTATGTACCCGTGAGTTTTCTTCATCAAAAAGTTTTTAAACAGTGAAAATTTTCTTTCTAAATATTTTTTACCGAGGCATAGCAGCTCATAGAATGGCCCCGAGTTTTTTTTTTTTTTATCAAGCACAAACGTTTAGCTCATAGCTCTATCTATTGACCGATTTGAGGTCTAATTACAGCCACGGCGATTGAGGATTCCCTTTGTTTCATGTGTAAATCAACAATAAAAATCATATAAAGAAGCACAAATATAGTTCTTGAAAGATATAAGTTATCTACATCTATTAATTTATATCTAATGGATTACTTAACTTGTTGGATATACTGTTTTCTAAATTAGTTTTCTGTTTTGTAAATAACCTTATTCATAAGAACTGTAATACTGTGTTACGCCTCCAGTCGTTAGATGATTTCCCGTAACTTCGTTCCGACGAAACTTTAGCGACACAAGTCCTTTCTTAAATAAAACTGGTTTATTGTTTCTGAATATAACTTTACGATACACTTAATTTCAACAGTCGCTCTATAACGACGCTATGTCTCACGTGGCCAACAATATTTTGTCCGCATACATTCAGTTACTCATTACCTCTGTTCCCCGTCACGTTGTCAACGTCTTATATATACAAGACTAACACATATCTAGTAGTCTCCCGATAATTCACGAAGGTTCGAGAGAAGGAGTGGCGTGATACTAGTCACGTGACCTCGCTGACGCAACAACTACTTCATCACAATATAGTTTGTATACTGAATCAACTTTGGTCTCGTCAACATTGTAGTTCATTCTTGAACAATCCAGATTATTTGCTTTCTTACTAATTTAATGATTTGGAAAAAGAATATTAAATAAGGTGTCTCATTTGGATTTGAACCAAACTTTGCAATTTGTTACTTATCTGTCTTCCTTGAAATCTTTATTAAGACAGTTAAAGTTTTATTTCCTTACACTTGATCTGGCTTTCGATACAGTGAGAACTCATACCAGTTGCTTAGACAATCGTTATCTGAGTAATATAGAGCTCATATTGATCTTGTAGAAAAACTACTAATTTAGTTATAAAACATCCAGACATTAGTAATAAAACAATAGTTAAATTCAAACAAAGTAATTATGTTAGTTTAACCGTTAATGGATGACATAAAAATTTGTGAAATCAAAGAAAGATTGAACATTTAGGATAGAAATAAAACTACATAATTTACTCTTGCATTTAAAGAAAGACAAAACTGTAGCTGATAGCTTTTATCAGACAAACCAAATATATGTGCAAGACTAACAGTTACAAAGTTGGATATTTATAATCATAGGTTCTTTGTATTTTCTTTTAAGTACGTTTTTTCAGGTACATAAGTAGTGAATGCCAAAGACAGTTTTCAGTTTTCTATTTCCTCTTCGAATCTTAAGTTTAATGATAATGTTACAGTAAATTGTATAAATCCAGTTTTGATGAAGCCTGTCTGCTTAATGTTCCATTGCAAGAAACATTTAATATATTTACTAAGTTAGTTTTTTCATCTTCAGTTATAGTGAATCAGTTGTCAAGCATGTTTTTTTTATAAATTGTTATTAAAAATCACATTTTATGTTTAATGGTTTTTATGTATGACCAGATTGATGAGGGTGAATATGAGATCAAAGCTTTTACCTGTTATGATTAACCTGTTTTTTGAACAATCTTGATAAATAATGGTTAGAAAAATATTGTTTTGGTTTTAAACCATTTTATTTTAGACATGTTCTTAAGAAATTCTTGCACTATATAAATAGTAATCACCTAAAATACACTTTTACAGATTAATGTAAACATGGATCTAGTTTAACTTTCTAAACAGTTACGTTGATAGTGTAATATCTGATACCAATTTAATGAAAGTTCTTGTGAATCGTATGTAAACTTAAAGAATTCTAAGTAGTTATTCTTTGTTACACGAAAGTTATCGAAGGTGAAATCCCTCCTGTGCTGAGACGACACTTAGGAACCGGTGCTGAACTCTAATTTCGTTGATACAAAGGGATGAGAATGGTGGTATATTCCCCCTGGATGGGATGCCATTCCATCTCAGGCTTAACCTGATAGCTATCAACTGGTACCCATCATACAGTTGGATAGACTGAAACAATTGGGACACAACAATATGTCGCGACAAACCTTCGAATTTGCAACAAATCGGCTACCAGTCACTCAGCCACAAAACTCCTTTTGTTAAAGCTTTTGTTAAATGTAATTAATTTAATAGTTGCTTCATTGACAATATTATAAAAAAACAGGTTGAAAAAACTGCATACTATCAAAGTTTTAAAGTTTGAAATGTTTAAAACTAATAATAATGTAGGACAACTATGACGGCACGATAAAAGAAGTTTCACTTCTGAACAAATTTATCCAGAGGTGCAAACCAGATGAGATGTGTGTTTCAACCTTTTGTAAGAATTAGAAACTTTTTTTTCTTGTTCATCTTAAATATAAACCAGTGATCCTTTGTCACCTATACATTCACGTTTCTTAGTTCAAATAGTTATGTGGATGAATTATGTAAAACCCATCACCAAATAGCTTTCTACTCCTACAAAATAACTAATGAACCTGAGAACATATATCAAATGGCATATTTGGACAAAGTATGTTTGATGTTTCTACAACTTGTGAGAATCTGAGGATAAGTAGCAATTACCAATTCAAAAGTTTGATAAGTAGCAATTACCAATTCAAAAGTTTGATACGTAGCAATTACCAATTCAAAAGTTTGATACGTAGCAATTACCAATTCAAAAGTTTGATAAGTAGCAATTACCAATTCAAAAGTTTGATACGTAGCAATTACCAATTCAAAAGTTTGATACGTAGCAATTACCAATTCAAAAGTTTAATAAATAGCAATTACCAATTCAAAAGTTTTAGAAATAGCAATTACCAATTCAAAAGTTTGATAAGTAGCAATTTCCAATTTAAAAGTTTAATAAGTAGCAATTACCAATTCAAAAGTTTAATAAATAGCAATTACCAATTCAAAAGTTTAATAAGTAGCAATTACCAATTTAAAAGTTTTAGAAATAGCAAGTATCAATTCAAAGTGATAAGTAGCAAATACCAATTCAAAAGTTGGATAAGTAGCAATTACCAATTTAAAAGTTTAATAAGTAGCAATTACCAATTCAAAAGTTTGATAAATAGCAATTACCAATTCAAAAGGTTAATAAGTAGCAATTACCAATTCAAAAGTTTAAT
>NW_013666061.1:55054-57039 GCF_000517525.1 Limulus polyphemus | reverse complement strand
AAAGTTTAATAAATAGAAATTACCAATTCAAAAGTTTAATAAATAGCAATTACCAATTCAAAAGTTTAATAAGTAGCAATTACCAATTCAAAAGTTTAATAAATAGCAATTACCAATTCAAAAGTTTAATAAGTAGCAATTACCAATTCAAAAGTTTAATAAGTAGCAATTACCAATTCAAAAGTTTAATAAATAGCAATTACCAATTCAAAAGTTTAATAAGTAGCAATTACCAATTCAAAAGTTTTAGAAATAGCAATTACCAATTCAAAAGTTTGCTAAGTAGCAATTACCAATTCAAAAGTTTGATAAGTTGCAATTACCAGTTCAAAAGTTTAATAAGTAGTAATTACCAATTCAAAAGTTTAATAAGTAGTAAGTACCAATTCAACAACTTGTTGTTTGCTAAACTGAAGCGTCCCTCTGTTTTCGAATAATAGTGAATGCTTAACTTTATTTTGTATATTTAGATCACAGTAGTGGATCCATGATTTTAACGCAGGGTTGGAGAAATGACATCTTATTTAACTAGCTAGAGTACCCGTCCCTGGACGAAAGTTAATAGTTAATGAAAAGTTTTCTGAGGACATGAAAAGCTGCTTCCTTTATATGTAATTGTAAAAAACGCCCATAAAAACTGTAAAACACAAAATGTGAAACTGCAAATTTGCATGTACCTCCCCATGGACCCAATGAACCTTCATAACAAATTTAGTGAAGATCTAACCACAGGAGGTGAAGTAGTGGTAAAAATCGCCTATAAAATTTGCAAAACGCAAAAATGACAATTTGTATGTTTCTCCCCATGGACCCAACAAATCTACATGCCAAATTCGTTGAATATCCATCCACACCCTGCGAAGTAGTTACATGGACATACAACAGATAGTACTATTGTTTTATATAGATTAGGAGAAAACTTTGTACAAGGTAATAGTATTACGTAATACTATTTCCTCATAGTTTATTTAATACCTATACCTATAGTATACTTACGTATACACAACAATTGTACAAACAATTTTTTTGATTTTATGTTTACTTTTCCCCTTCATTACATATTTTTGACAGCGCCCTCCCTCCCAGAATTAAGCACCTGTTTATTTATTGTAAAAAAACACACACACTTTCTTGAATTTAATCAACGTTTTTGAAAGAGCTATTGTTGTCAATATTGTTGTGAACTATATTTTTATATTTTGATTCAGACGTTTTGCTTTGTTTGCTAGAGGGAGTTTTTACGTGCCGTATATGTGACGCCTAGAAATTCCCTAATTGTCCTCTAGTTGACTTGACATTTCGACCTTTTCTTGAGACTTGAGGGAAAATGTCGTAATAATATAAAAATACCAGTGAGCTATTAGGTAGTCCATTGATTAATTAGTTAGTTAGTTTTTAAGTAAGTCAGTTCAGTGCTTTTTTAGTTTGTACTGTAAATACAAGTAGAAATTTAACAAATTATTTTTAGTTTTATTTGTGAGTTAGGCCTATAGCTCTGTGAATTTGTATAACTTCTAAGAATAAATAAAACTTTTACCCTTTCGTTAGAATGACTGTATAGAAATAGAAGTAACCTATCGACAGAAATCGTTACAACAATATTATTTACTGACATGAATTTCCTGGATGTTGTTCTGCCCCCCCCTCTCCCAGTGGTGGGAAGAGAACAGATAGCTTATTGTGTAGCTTTGTGCTTAAACGACAACAAACGTTGTTCTGCATAATCAAAAAAGGTTTGGTGTTTGTGTGACAGAGAAATAGTGAACAGCAATAAATTAGCCCTTTCTGTTGAATGCAACTCCACAAGATCCGAAACTCATTTTATTTAATATAAAAACTAAAATACTGCTAAGTGTATTTCAGCACATATATTATAATCTTGGTAAGCTTCTGCATGTATTACTTAATGTTAAAGGAACTACACTATTTGTCTTACGTTACGGAATACAAATGAACCGCACTTTTCT
Source organism: Limulus polyphemus (assembly GCF_000517525.1). NCBI lineage: Eukaryota > Metazoa > Arthropoda > Merostomata > Xiphosura > Limulidae > Limulus > Limulus polyphemus. Next base: position 55,072 of record NW_013666061.1, on the reverse strand, counting down.
GAAGATATATATTGTTAC
>NW_013666061.1:49745-54411 GCF_000517525.1 Limulus polyphemus | reverse complement strand
AATACTCTCTGACTGCAGATCAATTACTCACTACCTACACATTATCCCGTCACGTTGTGACCATCTTATATATATACCAGGCCACCCCCAATCTAGCAAATGCTAGGGCACTCCCGAAGGAACAGGATATTTCTAGAAAACGGGTGGTGTGATACTAGTCACATGACCTCGCTGACGCAACAATATATTAAGTGTGTGTGTGTATGTATATATATATATATATATATATATACCTAAACTCCTCCTAAACCGTTGGTCGTACCGACTTCTAAATGGTACCAAACGAATCGTCTCGGCTCGAGGTTTGCACAAAGGTAAAACTTTTTAGGGAACCCAGATATTTCGCGTAAACACTTTTACATGGATTCGTCGAAAGCGGTTCCAAAATTTGGCATTGATTTACATTAGAGCACATAAATAAATAGGCCTATTAATTACCGTTCATAACTTGGTTAAAGAAATAAAACTTGAATTATAGTGACAATGATCATTAAACTGAAAAGTACAAAGTAGTTGTTCAGACTATAATTTTGCATTATAGTGGCCCTGTAAATGTGGGTTCACTAGTATGATTATAATTTTGATTAGTTCCGGGTATTAATAGAATCAAATAATCCTTTAAAGGTACTTAAATAACCTTAATAAAATCGACCATTATAATGCGACTTTAGCAGTAGGAAACCTGGTAACCATGCGTCAAGTTGATTCATATATTTTACAAACAGCTATAAGTAATCGAAAAGTTTTGTTTGATTGTTACTTTTATGAAAACCAATTGACAAATTTCTTTAGTGATTTACTTTTTTCATTGTCAAAAGTAATGAAGCTTGTTAGAACAACAATTTTTAAACAGAAGTTCTAGTCGTTATTTATAAAGGAATATAAAATGGGAAATAATTTAATGTTTCACAGAGAATCAAGTTGGAAAAAAAAACAACGAATAGAATTTTACAAAGATAATTATATATATGCTATTTATTGATAAAACTTGTAATACAATTAATTAAAATCGCCCCAAATATTTTATTATTTTTTAGGTTATCAAGGTGTTTTCAAGAAACGAACAGAAGGCAAAACAGATGGATGTGCAATTTTTTTTAAAACAAAGTTATTTTCCATCGAAAAGTGTATACCGGTCGAATTCTACAAGCCACGTATTTCAAAACTTCTGGACAAAGATAATATTGGATTAATTGTGGTACTTCGACCAGTGATTGGAGTAAGTAGCGACTACTCTGGGAGTTTAGTCATCGCTAATACACATTTATTGTACAATCCTGTACGCGGAGACATTAAACTTGCCCAGTTGTGTCTATTTTTGTCTGAAATTGATAAGGCTGCATACCGTGGGCTCAGTAAACGCTCCAAACGCCCAATGTACAATCCTATAATTTTCTGCGGAGACTTAAATCTTATTCCTAATTCTCCACTGTACACGTTAATTGTTAAAGGAGAGCTTTGGTTCAATGGCCTCTTAGCAGGAGATATGTCGGGCCAAGAATTTGGAGCCGGGAAAGGAAGACGCCTTGGATCTATAAATTTACCTGGTCCTGATGAGAGTACACCTGAAAAAGCTTGTCATTTGTTAAATTTGTTATCTGTTTACAACTATGAAAGCCCCGAGGAAGAAAAGAAAGTTACAACCTTTAATAATAATAATACCAGCCAATCCGTCGATTTTATCTTCTATTCCGTTGAAGATAAACTGAGCATATTGCATAAAGGTAAGGTCTATCACGAGCACGCTAATGAAAAGTCTTTGAAACTTATTGCACACTACAATCTGCTGACTCATCAGCAGCTGAAAAGCACTGGAGGTTTACCTAATTTCCAAAACTCTTCGGATCACTTGCCTCTCCTAGCTAAATTTTTACTTCGAGATTTATAAGCTTGTGAAAACAAACACAAATAAAGCCGTTAAATAACTGTTGCTGAAAATATGAAAATAAGTATCACACTAGATACGTAATCCTTGCCACACTGAAGACACTAGTAAAATGTGTGAGGAAATCTGATCTAAGCAATGGTTGTCGTGCTCTAAAAAACCGTGTATCCCAGATTTATATATATATGTTAGTTCATTATAAACATATTTAAATTGAATTGGATATAGATATTGTTTAGAAAAGCAAGTTTTAAAATTAGAAATACAAGAACAGGAAACCTTAGGATCGTTTTCCATAACATTGTCTTCTCTGAAATGGAAATTTTATTTTGTATTTGATGCGTATGCTGCATCAATTGGAACTTTAAAACAGTTCATCAAACGATACATCTACATTTTGTATATTTTAGGCATGTTTTACTGAAGAAACTAAGGATTCTTAGTTTTATTCGTTTACAAACCCAATTAAAAACAAAACATTTACATTAATTTCGCACATCCATAAAACTCAATAAATCAGTTTTAAGATAAGTCAAAACTATATTTTTAGAATATTTTTAACTCATAAAAAATGTAATGTAAAAAATATGTTTCACCATATCTTTCAGCCGTATACGGAGCAAATCAGGCTCATTGTACTAGTTTTAGAAACAAAGGGAACAAATAATTTAGATATTTATATTTCAAAGCCAATTTAATTATATTTGTTAAGCTAATTATATAAAAAATTGCATGTTAGGAAATTGAATACAAACGTACAAAGAACTTACAGTTTGACGTGTAAAGGCTCAGCAGGCCCTTGTTAGGTTAGAAAGTAGCAGACTTTCTCGTGCCCGTAAAAGCTGCTCGTCATCAGCTCTACTTCCCTTACCAAAGTCATCATTAGAAACCTCACAATTACACACAGAGTTCGCGTGTTTTTCCAACAGTGGAAGAAGTCCAGAGCTACAGAGGTTGAGTATGTCCAAAATTAAAGTCGCTCCACTCTGTACTTTTTATTTACTAGCCAAAATTGTCGTTTCCTGTAGAAAAAAAACCTAAACTCTCAAATGTACGTAAGATTTGGATAAAAACCCTATTTTTGCCATATAATTTTGTTAAGATATGTTTGGTGTTGACGAAGTGAAACTGATATTTAGTAATTCCTTAGAAAAAGTCCAATTCAAACTGTAATTTACTTCGTGCAAAAATAAGTAGCGTGTTTAAGATATAAAAGTCAACATAATGAAAAGGTTGAATACAATTTTGAAGCTTACCAATTCGTTACAATCCATATCGCTACGTCCAAACATGCTCTGTCTGAAGAACGTTCATCTTGACAACAGCATAGTTTTCATTACAAAGTTCCGTCGGAAGGCTATCATGTCCAAAACACACTCTTTCCCGTACTCTATCTAATGTAGGAGGACGATGGGTTTTCAGCGCCCGTTTCAACGGTAAAATCACACAAAATTTCATAGCCGCTGCGTCTAGCGAATCGACAGATATGTCTTCATATGAAATATCATGCGACTGTTGAGCAAATATGTCATGGAAGCAATTTGTGTACACGTGACTCGTGTCGTTTGCCAGACCCTTCTTGATTATGTTGTCTGGGGAACGCGGACAGCCTTTGCTACTGTGCTTGTGGATTCTTATCTGTTACAAGACTTTGATTATAGAGCTAGAGTATAATTTGTTGCAGTTCCATTTGTTGAGCCATATTCCTTTTTGTTTTCCAGTGCCGTTAAAAACAAGGATATTCACGTCTTGGAAATGCTAAATTTCCAATCCGTTGGAAAGGGGGCTGTTTTGCACTCTTTCCAAAAACGATCAGGAACATCACACTACCTACGTAATACCAAACAATGTCACAATGTAGTTCTGGTACATGTCGTTTTACACCGACTTTCTATCGGCTATAGTTGTCACAAGAATTGCTGATTGAAATTGTTTTAGTAGAACTTACTCAATAAATAACAACAAACGATGCTGTTTGTAGCTATACATAAGTCTAAAATAGATATCTAGCATTCGTATGATGAAAATAATTAAGATTTAGTAACCTTATCAAAACAGATTAACAAAAATAATTCAATTGAAAACAGTGTTTGGATTTATTTGTTTATGAGAGCAGCACGATTAGAATTGAAATGTTTGATAGGGCAGAACTGATGGAACATACATTTGTAACTCCAATTACAGCTTTCATTATTTTAAACAGCAAGATTTTCTATTATCAAGTAATTAGCTATTGAAAAAAAATCGAAAAATCTGTCAATTGACAAGAAAATGTTTGATAATAAATGTTTTGCATGAAATATTTCTTTGTGACTATTGTTAAACTCAAATAAAATATTCGTAATTTGCACTTGCATGGATTTCAGTGTTCTTTGTTCTATCTTTGTGTAGGAAATTGCAAATAAGTAAGTTGATCATGCATATTTAATATATGTTATAGCTAGAAGTTTGACAACGAAAATTGTTTTACAAATAATTGATTTCAGAACGTGTGGGTTTGTGCACAGTGTTACATATTAATTTCTTGTATTTTTTTAGAAATATATGATATTGTTACCAGTTTTATTTAAGAAAGGACTTGTATCGGTAAAGTTTCTTCGGAAAGAATTTTTACGGAAAATTAACTAACGAACGGAGGTGTAATAAATTGGTGTCAGAAAGTGGGATAAAAAAAAAGAAAAAGAGAAGATGGAAACAAGAAGCGGTAAATCAAACTACAGCTTAGTAGATTTGATGGCAGCAATACGAAAACAGCAAAAGAAACAAGAAGAACGAGAAAAT
>NW_013666061.1:47769-48745 GCF_000517525.1 Limulus polyphemus | reverse complement strand
AGTATTTACTACCGAGGAAGTGTGTAGTTAACTTCGATAAAATGACGTTTGTAAACAACAAAGGCCAGATTCCAGTAAGTGTTACTGCATCCGTTGATCTGCACGTCACAGGACTTAAATCAACTACAATACCCCCTATGTCAGAGAAGACAATTTTGAGGTAGGATAAAAGAACATCCCCAAGGAAGCCAATGCATGTGGAAGCAGTGGAAAACCCATCCAGGCCAGCGGATTTGAAGATTGGAAGGTCACTTGTAGCAGGTCATCAAGTAGTACCTATAACAGTGGCCAATTTCTCTGAATGTTAGCAGACATTTATGGAAGGGGCATTGTTGGGTGTGTGCCAGGAGGTAGAGCCAGTCAATGTTAAAGCAAGAAATACAACTTTAAAGAAAGGACATACACTTCTAGAACATTTGACTGACCTCTATAAGAAGAGCATAGTCCATTTGGCATCATCACAGGCTCTTCAGGTAAAATAACTTTTAGCAAATTATGCAGACGTCTTTTCGAAAGGAGATCATGACCTCAGCTGCACAAACCCTGTAGAGCACAGAATAAACACAGGCAATCACTGTCCAATAAAGTTCCCTCCAAGGAGAATAGCTCCAGCAAAGCGACAAGAGATAGAGAAAGTCATGGATGGTATAATTAAGGAAGGGATAGTCGAGAAATCAGATAGTCCCTGGTTAGTTCCTGTCGTGTTAGTCCAGAAGAAGGATGTGAATTAACGTTGCTGTGTGGACTTCAGGGCTTTTAACAGTATAACCGAAAAAGACTCATGCTCACTGCCAAGAACTGATGATACTCTTTATGCCCTAAGTGGAGCCAGGTGGTTTTCAACTCTGGACTTAAAGTCAGGTTCCATCAAGTAAAAATGGCTGAAGCAGATAAACCTAAGACAGCATTTAGTTATGACCAAGGTCTCTGGCAATACTGAGTGATGCCATTCGGGCTTAGTAATGCTCCAGTAACA
>NW_013666061.1:39079-46769 GCF_000517525.1 Limulus polyphemus | reverse complement strand
CAGAAAAAATAAACCAGTTTTATTTAAGAAAGGACTTGTATCGGTAAAGTTTCTTCGGAAAGAATTTTTACAGAAAATTAACTAACAAACGGAGGCGTAACAATATTGTGCTATGTAATGATTTAATGAATAAAGTTGTCAGATCTTTGTGGTCTATAATATACAGTAGCACGAGTCTTGTCATTGGCCTTAAACAGCTAAATATCTTAGCATTGGTCCTAAAACATCTAAATATATTTAACAACATAAAAATTGGAATAGGGGATTTATAAAGAATTTGCTTTATCCGTTCGACATGGACAAAAAAGTGTTTTCAAAAGTGGAAGTCGTTGAGTAGATTATGAATGAGACATTGTGAAGTTTATCATAATTTTAAAGTTAACAAAGTTAAGTACACTATAAAAGGTAGAATGATTTAATCAAGTTTTGGAAAATCGAATTCCATGAATTCTCAATGCTGTCATATTAATATTTACATTTATAATTATTTTTTGTGTATTTGCTTCTCTGGTATTACAATCGTTAAGATCATTTAATTGACCCTTAACCTATGATTTATAAATGTGTACTACAAAGAACAACAAAGCCATTTATATATTTATTGAAAGATTGTTAATTAACATAATTTCTTTGTAAATTAAACTAATTGACAGATTTTCTATTATAAGATGACTATTCATTGGAAAAAAATCGAACAAATTTGCCATTTTATAACAAAGTAAACATTCTGCATTATGCATCTTTCTTAGTTACTATTGTTGGTCTCAAATAAAGAATTCATAATTTGAAAGTGCATGGATTTCTGTTTTCTTGGCTGAAATCTAGTAAATTTATTCAGCAGCTTGATACTAACAAGAGGAGTTATGTAGAGAAGGCCAATCTTAAAACACCTATTTTGTACTAGCAATAGATTGTACGAATTCAAAATCCAGAGATAGGTGACATTTTCTTTCAACGAACTTTACTGTTACAAATACTATTTGACTTACCATTCAAAAATTTAGTGAAAATGTTTTATTAATTCAAACAATTAGTGTTGAAGTAAAACTCCTATAGCTGATGGATGAGCAAGGAATTGTTGCTCAGTTTATTATTTCTGTCCTTCTTTTCATTCAGTTTGATGCGAAAGTTCAAGAAAACATATTTCATTACGTTTTCTTGTTTTCGTTTGTTGTATCATTATATTTGTAATTGTGCGCATATGTTTCTGCAGAAAGATTACAGTTGCCTTTGAGTTTATTTTGTTGAAGTAATAAGTTTCTTTTCCATGCCTAGTTTTTATGGTAGATGACATACATATGAAGATCTTGTTTCTTCTTTAGATACAAACGTAGTGCATCGAGTAAATCTCTTTGATTATGGATTATTACGTGTTGGCGTTCTTAGATTAAGTTTCAACATGAAATTGTGGGGGTGGATAGTAGGTTTCTTGGTTATGCATTACTCTGTGCAGAAGTTGTTAGTTTACGTTTTCGCATTCAGTTGTGAAATTAGATGGTAGGTTTCATTCAATATATGGTTTTTTGTTGAGGTTCTTAGTTTTGTTTACAATATACGATTGTGAGATTAAATTGGTGATTTCTGTTTCCTCAATGTGATATTTATGGAGATGATTAGTTTAGTTCTTTACATATCAAGTAGGTCTCTTTGATTATGGATTATTTTCTGTTGCGGTTCTTTACATCTGATTTTTGGAAAATATCCCTAAGTAGTTTCTTCTCCAAACCTCTTACTCCATTTTGATATGTATAATGTTGATTATTTTAGTTATCTGTATAATTGAATGGTTATAACGTTAGTTCTCTTTGACTGTGTATATATTTTTTTGTATTTAATTCCGGAGGTATATGGTAGGTTTACTTGGTCTCAAGTAATCATTTGTTGAGGATGTAATCTTAGGTTTCTATGCCTAATAAAAGGTGTAGAATGATAAAGATGTTCAAGAAATGGTAAATGTAATTATTGGGGACAACAAAACCGACTCTCAACAGTAAAAACAAAACAACAGAGTGTTGATAACTTCCAAGTGTTACATTTTGTCAGTTTATGATATTTGCCAACAAGATTGTTACACACCGTTTTCGTTTTTAACACAAATACGTTTTAATATACACATAATGATACAATTTACAATAACAATTATTACAAATAGTTATTACAAACAAGGATTTATAAACGAAAGTTTCACAAACTTACAAACAATATAAAGTCTTCTTTCTAGTTTGGAACTTGCTTGGTATCTTATCGAGGGTTTACGATGAGCGAGTTAATTACGAATTGATTAAGTACAATTCGCCGAGAAGCTAGCTAGCTTCGTCCTTGGTCACACACGCTAGGTTTACCATTGTTGAAGTTAGGTAATGTTTTCGTAAAAATACTAATGTCCAATGAGAATCCACTGAAGTTAAGTAACTTGTAATGTTCGAACTTTGTAAATATCTGAAGCTTTCCGATTGATAAGCGTTATAAAAATCACAGTTATAGCTTTCGAAGTTTATGGCACACTGATTATAGCGAACTACTAATAGACACACTCTTTGGCGCATGCATTGGTTATACTTATAAGCATGGGAAGATTTTCTAGAAAATTTAGATTACGTAACAATGCAAATTAAAGCGTTTATGTACACACATATATTTTTGATTCTTACTCTCGAGAATCTACAACTTTGGAGAATAGGCGGGAGTTTCGCAATACATATTTAACACTATAAGCTAGGCATGTTTTTAAATATGAACTCAATCGAAACGTTGACATTAAAGTAAATATATAACAACAAATTCGTTACACAAGAAAAGTAATATCCCAATATACAGTATTTCAATTGATGGGATAAAAATCAAACAAGTTCACTATTTCAAGTATCTGGGCCCATTGATAACACCAGATAGTAAGTACTGTTGCGTCATCGAGATCACGTGACTATTCTCACGCCCTCTAGTTTCTAGAACTATCTTGTTCCTTCACGAATGCCCTAGCATTTACTAGATAGGGTAGTCTGGTATATATAAGAGGGTGACAACGTGACGTGGGGATGTGTGTGTGTAGACAGTGAGTATTTGATCTGCAGTCAGAAGTATTATTGAGCACGTTCGTTGTTATAGCGTTTGTTTTAGCGCGATTGTTGAAAATAAGTGTATCGTAACGTTGTATTCGGAAAGAATTATTAAGTAAAGACTTGTGTCGTTAAAATTTCGTCGGAACGAAGTTACGGGAAGTTAATTAACAAACGGAGACGTAACAGTACATAGAAGAGGTTAAAAGGAGAATAATGCTTGTTAAAACGTTTTTCACATTATGAAAGCTATATTGACAAACAAACATATTTCAATAGAAGTAATAAAAATATCTTGCAATATTACATCGAGCCCATACTTATGTATGGATGCAAAACATGGATTATACAAAAGAAGTCGAGAGAAAACTTGAAGCAGCCGAAATATGGTGCTTTAGAAGAATTTTGCAAATAGCATGGATTGAAAAGAAGAATATTGAAAAGTATTGGCACAAGCCAACACAGCATGCAACATCTTCAAGAAAAAACAATCTAAATTCATAGGCATTATGATGAGGAAAGAAGAGACGGAGCATATTGTATTAGCAGGCAAGTTAGGAGTTTGATATTTTGCACTTTTCAGTTTAAAGTATGTACATGCTCTAAAGTAAATTCATGCTAAATTTGGAGGCCGGTTTCGGCAAATCCCGATAAAAGTGTTTTCGCGAAATACCCGGATTTCATAAGGGGTTAGGTGGAGTGATTGGTTTGGCACCACTTAGAAATTGGTGAGTCCAGAAGTTTAGGTGAAAAGATTTTCAGAAAATCCTTGGGGTCCCCAAGTGGTGTGGTGAAAATTTTTACTTTTGTGTAAACCTCGGGACCAAGACGTTTCGTTTGGTACCACATAGAAGTAGGAGTGAACAGCAGCTTAGGAGGAGTTACGTAACAGAAACACAGACACTGAATCTTATTATATAGATTAGCATATCCGTAGGCCCATGGGCCACTATAATGCAAATTTAATGCTTGAACAACTATTTTGCACTTTTCAGTTTAATGATTATTGCCGCTATAATGCAAGTTTAATTTCTTTATAAACCAAGTTACGAACAGGCCTACTTATTTATGTGCTCTAATGAAAATCAATGCCAAATTTGGAGTCCTGTTTCGGGGAATCCTCGTAAAAATTGTTTTCGCGAATATCCTTGTTCCCTAAGGAGTTGGATGAAAAGTTTTACTTTTGTATAATCCTCTTGCTAAGACAATTCGTTTGACGCCATTTAGCAGCTGGTACGATCAGCGGTTTAGGAGGAGTTACGTGACACAAACACGGAAAATTATAATTTATTATTGAGATTTAAGAATCCCGTAGCTGATGCTTTGCAATACTTGTTTCACGAAAGATGTGAATATTTGGATCGAATCGTGTATTAAAAGGTTTATTAGTTTGTGCACTTTTGGGAGTCTTTCTGTCCTTGTCAGTTTACTGCTGCCTGTATGCCTAGGCCTAACAGATTAAAACAAACAAACAAAAACTAGTATAGTCTAATGGCTTTAGCACTTTTTTAAACATCTAAATTGACACATGCTAATCTAAACAAAAGCCCTATTGGTATTAGGGCCTACAAAATGCAAATATAGATGTAACGTAAAAGTAAAAATCCAGGCTTTATGTCATTAAACAATTAGATCTAGATTTCAGCAACATTGGCAAACAGCCTCACAAACAAATTTACCTCTTTTAATTTAGAACGCTACCAATCATTAGCACACATGAAATACAGCTAAGCAAATAAAGGTGATTAATTAAAACTCATCTAAGTCCAGTTTAACAGTTATTGTAGCAAGTTTGGATAGATTACGTAATTTGACGAGTCATACACGTTACTGACACAACGTATTTATAGGAATCTAAACTTTTGTTTGTCTTGAATTCCTTTACTGTGTAATGTGAGGAATTGAAAACTAGGTAACTGAATATCCATGACTGTGTCTCCATTTGTTAACATGACTAATGAAGCGGCATCTAAACTTATGTTCATTGTCGGGTGTAATAGAACACGGGTCCGTCATAATCATTCCAACTTGCTGCCATTTTCCTTTGTATCCATGTTTAGACTATTTATCTAAATCCTTTGTCAAAGTGCTAAATGTAAAGAATGTAACGTTATGTTAGTATCTCCTTGTTTGTTTGTTCTAGTAGAAATTCTTTCTAAGGATCTTCAGTAACACAAGTTCTTTCTTGATTAAACCAGTTTATTCTTCCTCGATACAAACTTTTAGTACACAGAAGTTCCACAATCAGTACGTTTCTCGTCACTTTAAAATTAACAAGTTTTATAATCGCTATAAATCACAGCGATTCACAATCTCGATAACTCTGCTCTCGATGAGTGCAAGACACACCATTTACGGCTCACTAGCTCCAAACTAACAGAATCACAAATTACACGGAACTCCAAGTAACTACTGCTCTCTCTTCATTTATATATGCTGCCTTACTCTGCCAGGCTTATATACTAGCGACAAGGGCATCTCGAACAAACTCGCACTTCCCCAATCATTCCAGAAACTCATCACGCACGCTGCCAGCGCCAACACACCAGCAGCGTCACGTGAATTCCGCTGTCATAATACTGCCCATTCCTTAGTATTGTTCGTCCCGAACAATAGCCACTTACATTAAAACAATAGATAATTAACAATAACTTAATTAATTATACAGATTTACAAACACAAAATTAAAATATAACAAAGTCTATTAGTTTTACAGGACGTTTCTTCTTTCATACTGGTCTCTGGTCTCTGTCTCATTGGCTTCTGCTTCACGTGGGATTTATCTGCTCCATCAGGAAATGTCTCATTATCGGTAGCAGTCATATTAGTAGTGGTATCTTCATTAACGACTTCACTGTTTTCCCTCTCAAAACCGGGTAGAATTTCTTCTTTAACAGTGGCTTTTTCAGGTGATACATTTTCAGCAGCATCATTTGTTCAGTTCTTCATTTCATTCCAACTGAAATGACCTGGCCCGTGATAATGCCAAAGCCTGTTGGCATGCACCACCTTTGGCGTACCTCGCCGACCTCATTTTATTCAGAAAGTCACGTCTGAGAGACGATCCACTATGTCATATGGGCCTTCCCATGAAGAAGACAACTTAGGAGACTTCCCTTTGGTCTTCCTGGGATTATACAACCACACCTTGTCTCCTGGTACAAAGCTGACTTCAGTAGATTTCTTATAATAACATAGCTTCATGGAATCAGCAGACGTTGTCAAGTTTGAAGGCACTTGATGGTAATATCATCCATCCTTTCAGATAACCCTTTCACAAACTCTGACACATTTTTAGGCAACTCTTCGTAAGGTGGGCGTCTTGTTATCAGGTCCACTGGCAACTTAAGTTCCCGACCAAACATCAGCTTTGCTGGAGTGTATCCAGTGACTTCATACTCTGCTGTTTTATAGGTCATCAACAGTGAAGGGAGTAAGGCATCCCAGTCATCTTGGCAGCTATTACAAAACTTTGCCAATTCCTATTCCAGTGTCCAATTGTACTTTTCTACCATCCCATCAGAATCAGACTGTGGGTGAAGTGACATTGTCCTGGTCTTTTGTATGCCAAACAACGTGCAGCATTCATGGAACACAGCTGATTCAAAGTTACGGCCTTGATCAGAATGCAGTTCATATGGCATACCAAACTTCAAGAAGACATCACTAATAGCCGAAGCTACAGTTGTAGCTTCCTGATTTGGTATTGCATATGCCTCAGGCCACTTATTTAAATAATCCATAACCACAAAAATTTACCTGTTTCCAGCACGAGTTTGGGGCAAAGGACCAGCAATGTCAATGGCTACTCGTTGCATTGGTGCACCAACTTGATATAACTTTATTGGAGGACGTCCTCTATACTTGGGTCCCCTTTTAGCCCAACATGTACTGCAGGTCCTGCACCATTCTTCCACATCTTGCCTCATACCTATCCAGTAAAATATCTGCCATGGGTGACTCAATGTCTTTTTAACTCCAAGATGTCCTCCTGTTAAAATATCATGGGATTGACGCAGCAAAACTTCCCGTAACTTTCTCGGTATAACTGTTTGCCAGGTCTTCACTTTCCCATCTGCAGTTTCCCATCTCCAGACAAGAATACCATCTTCAAGCTTTAACTGGTCCCATTGTGCCCAATAGTTCTTTGTCACAGGACTTAAGCTAGACACCTTCTCTCAAGCAGGGTACAAAACACTTGCTTGTAGAAATTCAATTATTGGCTTCAAATCTTGGTCTTTCTCCTGTTCTGCTTTAATACCTATACTTGTTGCACTTCATCATCATCAACTCTTTCAGTTGGCTTGACTTCAGCTTGATGGCACCTGGTTAGTTCAACCTCTCTTTTCAAAGCAATGTCTGCAGTCATTTTTGCAGGGTCTTTGGCTCAGTCCATCGGTATTTCCATGAGATTTTCATTTTCTGCATTCAATATCATAATTATACTGGTTTATCTTTCCGATTCAGCGTGCTAGTTGTCTCTCTGGGTTCTTTAATGATCTTAACCAGCAAAATGTAGCATGGTCTGTCCTGATGGTATACCTGGCACCATAGAGACTCTTTACTATACCAAGGAGTTCCCTCCATGTTACACAGTAGTTCCTCTCTGGTCTACTCACGATCCTACTGAACTA
>NW_013666061.1:37698-38676 GCF_000517525.1 Limulus polyphemus | reverse complement strand
CCAGAGACCTTGGCCATAACTAAATGCAGTCTTAGGTTTATCTCCTTCAGCCATTTTCATTTGGTGGAAACCCGACTTGAAGTCCAGAGTTGAAAACCACCTGGCTTCACTTAGGGCATCAAGAGTATCACCAATACTTGGCAGTGGGTATGAGTCCTTTTCAGTTATACTGTTAAGAGCCCTGAAGTTCACACAGCCACGTTGGGCCCCATCCTTCTCTTGGACTAACACGACGGGAGCTGACCAGGGACTATCTGATTTCTCGATTATCCCTTCCTTAATTGGGTCATCCATGACTTTCTCCATCTCTTGTCGCTTTGCCAGAGCTATTCTCCTCGGAGGGATCTTTATTGGATGGTGATTGCCTGTGTTTATTCTGTGCTCCACAAAGTCTGTATAGCCAAGGTTATGATCTCCTTTTGAAAAGACGTCTGCATAATTCGCCAAAAGTTCCCTAACCTGAAGAGCCTGTGATGATGACAAATGGACTATGCTTTTCATATAGAAGTTAGTTAATTGTTCTGGGAGAGGATGTCCTTTCTTTATGGTGGTATTTCTTGCCTTAACATTCACTGGCTCTACCTCCTGGAACACATCCAACAATGCCCCTTCCTTAAGTGTCTGCTCACATTTAGAGAAATAAGCCACTGTTATGGGTACTAGTTGATGACCTGCCGCAAGTGACCTTCCAATCTTCACGTCTGTTGGCCTGGATGGGTCTTCCACTGCTTACACAAGCATCAATCTTCCTTGGGGATGTTCTTTTATTCTACCCCAAATTATCTTCTCTGACATAGGTGGTATTGTAGTTGAATTAAATGCTGTGACACGCAAATCAACAGATGCAGCACCACTTATCGGAATTTGGCCTTTGTTGTTCCCAAACATCATATCATCAAAATTAACTACACACTTCCTCGGTAGTAAGTAGTCCAACTCTAGTATGCATTGGTCTTCAATGTCAGCCAAGTATACTTT
>NW_013666061.1:27771-37122 GCF_000517525.1 Limulus polyphemus | reverse complement strand
CCCACACTGGTCCCCACAACCTTGCATAATGTCCTGTCACACCACAGAGTTTCTGTATGGCCTATGGTACTACTTTTTTGATTGAACACCTTGATACTCAGAAGGGTTTGCTGAGATGCAGAATCTATGACAAAGTTGCACTTTTGGCCATCCAGCTTTCCTGTCACGTAGCCACTATGTGTGCTTGCTATTTTACACTTAGCTGTTGGGACTTTCACAATGGGGGCTGGTGGGCTTCCCTCAGCACCAACCACTACTGGTTTCCCGAAGCTGACTTATTAGTAGTATTCTTCTTACACTGGCTATTGATATGTCCTTGCTCTCCACAAGTCCAATAACCTTTCTGCCATGGTATCTTTCCTGTGTTGAAGTTGCCGGCATTGAGCTCTCTTGTGCCCAGGTTTGTTACAGTGCCAGCAAAGTCCCTTCGTGTTTCTTTTCTTTTCCTCCAAAAACTGCTGTAATCTTTCTTCTTGTTTCTTTTCTCGTTCTTATTGCTTCTTTTGCTGTTCTTGTAATGCTGTCATCAAATTTGTTATAATATAAAAAGTGTTAAAATATGACTGGTAAATCATTAACACTGCCAACAGATCACATCACCACTTGCTCAGCGTTCATGTGAGGTCGAGGTCATTGACATTACGGGGTGTTATCACTTGACCTGCATTGTGACCTTAGTTCCATGTTTCTGCTCTTACGAAAATTAAAATGAAACGAATATTATACACCTAGTGTGGTATGCAATGCTTGTGAATGTATGTTTCAAAGAATTGTTTTCGAACAATTTACCGTATAAGATCAACAATGACGTTCTTGAAGTGGCTCAAAAGGATGTGTTGCTAGGTGTTATAGCTCCACAAAGAGACGCCAGAGGGCGAGTTGTTAGGAGAGGGATAAGATGATATGGGCATTCATGATGAGCATGTAGATAGTTTGCAAGCAAACCACCAGAGGATCGTGTAGATCAACAGATGTCAATGTGTCTTAAACTTTGTAGTTTTGTTTCAGTAACAGTCAAAGCCTGAAAATTAATATTTCATATATTTTGCATATTGTACTTTTTGGAATTATATTAATATATTTTGCATAGTCCTGAAATGGACCGGGTTACATTATAGTGTAACTCACCAAAGGGTGTGTTGCTAGTGGCTGATGCTGTTATTCTATAAGTGGATCTAGGACAGTATTACTGTAGGATTCGATGACGAGGAACCCACTTTGAGACTAATAATGCTTGGAAACGGCTTGAATGGGTCACGAAGAAAACTTTAATATATGTTTAACATAACAGCAAATGTACAACGTTTCGACAAGGTTTTGTCATCACCAGGTACAAGTAGTTTACACTGACACAGATACATATATATATACAGTAAGGAACAAAGAGGTCATATAACCGGATATTGTTGCACGATTTAGAAGAGATATCTTGGCACCCCAAGTAGGGTTGTTTGTTCAATTAAGATGGATTCTTTGAGTTAGTTTGTATTTGGTTCTTTGTTTAAAATTACTGCGTTTTTAATAGATATACTATGGTTGTACATTTGCTGTTATGTTAAATGTATATTAAAATTTTTCTTCATTACCCATTCATCACGTTTACTGTTCAACTATAGTTCTTATCATTATTGTAAACTTTAAGGTTTTCAGTTTGTATAACGTTCTGAAAAGGATGTCGAAATCCATGAATATCATACAGTAATTTAAATTTCATGTTTAGCTTTTTAAGTTAATCATATATATACTTGTTCCACTAACGTTTAGTTTTAAAAGATCTACATAAATAGTTGTGTTTAACAATTACTATTGTAGAAATTAAAACTATTATTCTTTCCTTTCTGTAGCAATTCTGACAAATCTTTGTCTAGACCATGTTTTATTTTGGAACTATTTGCATGTAGGCGTTCTTCAGAAAACTGTGATTTTAGGAATAAGGGTGATTGTCAAAAAGATTTGTATATACCACTGTACGTGAGTAACTAATATTCTTACCATTTTTCTGTAGAACTTTACATTTTGAAAACGAGCAAATACGAGATATTAACTAGTGTCTCGTTGGTAATTTCGCTGTTACCCATAACACAGACTAGCTTGCCCGAAATGTTTGTATATTTTGCAACAAGTAAATTCGTTATTATTAAGATGGAATGCAAATACACTTAGCACTCTCAAACTGCAAAATGCATGTTATATTAAACATCTACATGTGTAATTTGTATAATGAGACAGGTTATATGGACATCATGAATGATTTATTAGAACAGCAAACAATTTTATCAGCCACCTGTATAAAGATGTGTAATTCAACATTTCAACTATCACAACAAAACCTTACCAAAACATATAATGACAAAATATAACACCAAATTATTATAAATCACATCTGTAACCTTATATCAGCTCATATTAAACATTCAGAACTTGGTTGATCTTCATTGTACTCTATTAACCTCTGCAAGGTGATGTGGCATGCTGTCAATGAGGTTATTGATGTAATCCACCAGGATTTCATCATTAGAAGGCGCTGCAACTCAGCCACAGTAGCTGGTTTAGGGTCGTGATTAGCAATTTTTGGCTCAGTTCTGCCCAACAGTTCTGAATGGGATTACAAACTGGAGACTTTGCTGGTCTTTGCAATCTTCTAATGCCTTTCAGGGCGAGATGATCCTGTACAATACATGCACTGTGGGCAGTGGCATTGTCATCCTGGAACACAAAGTTATTGCCAAACTTTGCCCTAGCATATGGCAGAAATATCGTCTTCATGTGATGCTTGTACGAGGTACCATTGACGTTATCCTGGAGCAGTTTTTCACCGTGATGAATAGCTTCTCAGATATGTACTGCACCACCTTCTGTGTGTTCCTTCATCTGTTCTCAAGGCAAACGACGAACACGAATCCTACCATTAACTGGAAACAGGAGTTATCTGAGAAGATGACATGTCACCAGTGTCCTAACTGTAAGTTGGCATGCTGTTTTACCCAAGTAATATGGTGACGGCAATGAATTATTTGTTAATATCAGTTTGCAGCTAGCTCTTCTTGCAATATAACCCTGGTTGGTCAGTTTTCTATTCACTGTTCTCCGAGATACCCTAGAATGAACGTGTTCATGCCATTAATGTTGTTTGATGTTGCAAGACTTCTTTCGACCTCGACGTGTTAACCTGATCAAAAGACGGCAGTAGTTTTTCAGCGTCCACCAGTAGACTTTCCAGGAACAACGTTTCCTCTAGTGCAATGACGTTTTTGGATCTGGATACAGTACACTGGGATACTCTACTGTTCTGGCAATGTCCGTTTACTTAATACCATTTCTGAACAGTCGAACAATACGAAGCCCTATCACTTCTGGCACGTAACGTGAGGAGGCATGACTCTACATCAAATACAGAGAAATTGTCTGGACAAAGGGTTGATTTATTTCGAAAACGATTATACCAAAAGCACGCCCTTTTATACAAAACAGGAGTGTATGTGTGTTTTGATGAACAAATTCTTAAAACAACTTGTACAAACCAGAATAACAACTCGTACATATTTATTTGATCTGACACTACCTTCTCTGTTATCATTCAGGTATTTACTGAATAACTACATGTTCACTTTATGTGCACTATAACATTTAATCTTATTAGTTCACCAATAATACAAATTTTGTTGAATAAGACTGATGTCTGTAGGTTTACTTTCTTCTTAGAAATCTTTTCAAGAAGTCGATAAGCCATTTTAACGTTGTTAGAACAACGGGCAAAAGTTGTAGATAGTGGTGAATTGGTCGACGCATTTCGAATGTGATCTGCATCCATTATCAAGGCTGAGTGTTGTGTGAATTGCGATTATTGTTAGTGGATATTTATAGGCAAGCGGGTGGTGGTATTTAGCTCATTAGGTGGCGCTGTCAACTACATTGGAAGGCGTTGATTGGTGGAGTGTTGTATTGTGGCTTGGGGGTTTCTCATAGCAGTGTGTGTTGTGTTCCAGTCGATTGTTTGTTGATTGTGGGGGTCTGCTGTAGGATCTGTATGGCCTCCTGTATGTGGAGCGTTGTGAAGTCGTTAAATCGGCTTAAATGAGCTAATTACCACCACCCGTTTGCCTATAAGTATCTACTAATAATAACACAAAATAAGCATAATTTTATAACCAAAATAATTTTTATATTTTGCAGAGTTCAATAGCAAATAAATCAGTTTTGCTATATAGTTGTTAACAATAAATATTTCTTGACAAAATATATAACTTTGTTGTTTCTCACATATCTATTCTTTGATTGAAATTTGATTTGATTATATTGAAATATAGATCTTGACTTTTTAGTCTAATTCACGTTTTTAAATATTAACAATCTTTCGATTTAATGTAATTTTAATTGTTCATGCAAGGCTAAGATTAATTAATATATTTTAAAGTTTCATACTCAGACAGAATTTACTTCCTTCCATGGCCTCTAACTGTTGAAAACACCGAAAATTTAGACTTTTAATACTGTAATTGCTTTCATATCGTTATAAAATTATATTGATATTTGATTAATAAGTTTTCAACGTCTCCATTTATACAATTTTAAATGATCGAATTTTTATTTCTTCCGTGATGAAGAAACTAATAATATGCAGACTTACCAAGGTGTCAAGCGTACATTTAATGATGAAGGTTTGTTTGTTTGTTTGTAATTAAGCACAAAGCTAAACAATGGGCTATCTGTGCTTTGTCCACCACGGGTATCGAAACCCGGATTATAGCATCGTAAGTCCGCAGACATACCGCTGTGCCACTGGGGGTGATGATGAAGGAGAGGTAAGCTTTCAACAATGATACAAATTTAAATATTCACAATTGTTTTAATTGGGTTTAGAAAATATATTGGAATATGATTAATACGTTTACAGTTATACAAAATTAAATGATTGCATATACTTATTATTTCTTTCTTTTACCGACATCCTGCAGTGTTAAAATCATCGTAAGGAAAACGTTTTATTATCAGAAAAACATGGAATAAGCGAGTTAAAAAAATACAATGCATTGTTACAACGTAACATTTAATCCAAAATCATATGGACGGCGTCTTACATATACAATAAACACTCATAATCTGAATATATTGAACGAGACTATATATCATTGAAACAGTAGGGGTAAAGTTAGAGTATTTATTTATTATAATCATTTGGATAAAACAATCAATATATGTTTATAGAATAAGGATGTTTTTTCACCTAATATGATCTTATCTAACATAGGAAAAGTCTATCAGACTGAAAAAGGACATACTGTTAGACGAATATTTTAAAATTGAGGTCACTGCAATGGAATTACCTGTTGGTAGTGGTAGACGTAAGTTATGGAATAGTAACATTGACTGATGTGATAAAAATCATCAATTATAATCACAAACAATAATGACGACCTTTGCTGTGCTAAGGCCAGGTCTGTTCTGTCCAATGGCCAAAAGAGGCATTTTCCCAGGGCTCACTGTGCATTGCGAATATAATAATAAGTAGTAAAATATGAAGGGTATAACAAAATAATAATAGTAAGCCAGTTGTTTTTAAGAAATATATTTTTCCTTATTTTTTTACCACTAATATTTTTTTTAATTATCTTATCCATCAAGGGATAAAGCCTGACCTTATCATAAATAGTGGAAAGATTATGGTTTTGGCCATTAGAATTCTGAAAATTAGAACTATTGACAGTTATAATTTCACCTCTTATCACCATTCCCCAAAACGTTTGGCTTAGAAGATGAAGCAACTGGAAATTTTAGAGGAAATTTCATCAATTGCTTCAATAGTTATGGATATTGAAAAGTACTTTAGAAATACTTAGAATAAAAACTTTAATAGTTCAATACAAGCAAACAAGTAAGATAGATATAAAAAGAAAAGGGAGGCGACAAGGAAACGCCTGTGTTACGAAATAAGTCTTGAGAAATTAATAAACAAGAACTAGGTTAGACATTCAGAAGTAAATAGCACAACACCTGCACAAGCTTGAAAGGCAAGCCTGGGAAATCAGTGACCCAGGGTCAATAGCAGAGTTAGTAACAGCTATTGCATCATAACCAGGAAGTGAACACCAATACATGTGACAGTTTCATGAAGTGTTGGCCTTGCTTTCTTAGCACTATACAAGCTACAGAAAACTTTATATTTAGTGAATCATTTTGGTGCTTTGAAGCGGTATTAGTTACAGTACATGGGTGTAACAGCACAAGTGAATAGGCGGCCGGCTAACGCCACTTATCTATGACCACTAACTTGAGAGTTTTGGTTTAGGTTCTGAATTAGCCCGGGAATTGCCTTAAAGCATCCAATAGGAGCACAGGACTACTTGTGGGTGATGCTCTGTTCTATTTGGTAGGGTTGCACTAACATTAGGAATGAGAGTTAAAAAAACCCATGTCAGAGACTGAAAAATCAGTTCTCCAGACAGCAAAGAAGCTCTCCACCAGTTTCCTAGAAGTTCTAGGAAGAAAAATGAAGCTGAAGTTTTCTAATGTGACTACAGCCTCTAAAATTCCAACTCTACAGTAAGTATAGTCTCTCTCGCTTAATCAGCTAGTGCAAAACACATTTAAGTTTTTTACCGGTAATGTTTTTTGATTATTTGTATGTTAATAGTTTAATAACAAGTAATTGATGTTAATAAATATCATTTTGAGTGTATACTGTTGGTCTGAGACTCATATTCTTTAGTCTAACTGTAAACTCTTCGAGTTAGCGACTTGTGGCTCCACTCGTCACGACAAATCCTCCAATAAATAAATTTGGTGTAAAATTGAAACTCCAACAATTAAGCTCACGTGAGCGCTAACCTTTTACAGCTGGCGCAGTCTCGAGGATTTTTGGAGTAGCTAACAACAGGTTGGTTAGAATAAAGAAAGACGGAAAAAGTAAGAAAGTCAGCCAAAGTACTATAAGTCGTGTAAGTTAGAAATAAGTTAGAATTCAGTAGTTATGGCTACATACGACTACAGAGGAAGGTGGTACACGCCCTAGAGTCAATAGAAGGGCT
The DNA here is from genome assembly GCF_000517525.1 of Limulus polyphemus. NCBI lineage: Eukaryota > Metazoa > Arthropoda > Merostomata > Xiphosura > Limulidae > Limulus > Limulus polyphemus. Next base: position 30,097 of record NW_013666061.1, on the reverse strand, counting down.
GACACTGACCATGAAGCTGCAGTGGAACAACCCGCACCAATAGGGCCCCACGTCGCAACACACTTAACAAGTGCCATACTGCTGTATCACGATAATACAGACAAGGATGTCGAAAGCTTTATTGATGCCTTAGACAAAGCAGCTAGAATATCAGGCTGGACTGATGCCCAGAAAGCTTATATATTACATTTAAGAACAGCAGGAGAAGCTAAAAGTTACATTAGAGCTTATGGCGAGCTTCGTGAAACAACAGACTATCAATACTTAGTGCGTAAGCTACTAGACGAGTATAGGACACGAGAACCTACCAATGTAATCTTAACAGAAATGCATAACCTATATCAACAATGTGGCGAATCAGTCCGAGTTTTTGGACATAAGCTACAAGAGTTAGGTAATAGATTGTGCAAGGCTTATGCACATCCAAGTGAAGATATGCTGCAAGATACTCTAAAATCTGAGTACGAACGAGGGCTATACAGTAATGCAGCTAGAGGACATGTAAATGAAGCAAATACCCCTCGAGCAGCTTTATTAAATCTAATTGAAGTAGCCACTTGAGAAGAGCTACAAGAAAAGCAGATCTATAAGCCTAAATATTCTACTATAAATGCAGTTAATAACTCTAGCAAGGCTAACCTGTCTAATACACAGAGTAAGCCTGATGGCTTTCAGTGCTTTAACTGTGGTAAAGTTGGGCACAAGGCAAGAAACTGCTTTCAAAAGCAGAAAAGAAACGAGCAGACAGTGTGCTATAACTGTGGTATTACAGGTCACATGGCACGAGATTGCCGACGCCCACGAAAGGCTGAAAACGGAAAGCCCCAAAGGCTGGAACTTACAGAAGAAGGCTTGCCGATAATAATGGTAGACCTACCTTTGCTACAGGTCCAAAAAACGTAATCCCCGCTGGGATTACAGAGCGAAAGTAGAGGTAGTTCTGGCAGTATGGGATAAATGATCGAGTATTAATAGTATTAATGAAGTATCACCAATAGTTAAAATAGAAATAGAAGGTATAACATGTCGGTTATTGGTTAATACGGGTGCTCGATCATCTCTACTAAGTTCTGAACTAGTAGACAGAAATCCGACACAGTTAAGTAATGCTTGGAAAGAAGTTTCCAGAAGTATATTAACATCTATAACAGGACACCCTGTTCAAACGTTTGGCAGATATAATATGCAAGTAAAAGTAGGAAACCTAGAGTTGAATCACTCCTTTTACATATGTAAGCAGATAGACCTAGAAACAGATGGTATTATAGGGCAAGATTTCTTAAGAACTTACGACACTGAAATATCTCTTACCCAAAGTAAACTACGCATAGAAACAGAAGTCTTAAGTTTTGAAGCACTTGAACCTTCAAACTTATGTGCGACAGTTGTGACCCATGATAACTTCCCGCTGACTAACAGTCAGACGCCTAATGCTAGCACTAGCGAGGCTAAAGATCCACCATCAAAAAACGAAAGCACTGACTTCTTACTAAAGTGTAGTGACACACGACAAAGTCGGAGGAGTAAGAATAAGAAGTTTCTTAAAGAAAGTTTTAAAAGAAAGCCAGAGAATAGGACTACGCAGAAAAATGCTAAACCTAGCAGAAGTCATAAAGATAAGGTGAGTAATACTACAATAAGGCAGAATAAGTCAATAAATAAGCCTGTAAAACAGGAAAATAATACTTCAAACCCCTCAGATGACTCTACACTTATGCCTAACATAAGCAACAGAGCATCCCAACAGGAGTGTTTGAAAGAACGAGTTCCTGTAAGGTTAGTTAAAATAACTGAAGTACCTGCGAGAAGTCAATTCATAATTGAAGCTAAAGTAAATGACTTTAAATATAATGAAGAAGTGCTAGTTGAGCCTATAGAAATAGAAGAAGCAGGAGTTTATATAGCTGCTAGTGTTAGTAAAGTGTCTAAGAGAGACACAGTGCCTATAAAAGTTTTAAATATAAACAAAGAAAAAGTAATACTACCTAAGAATATAGTAGTAGGTAAGGCTAGCAGTAGAGAACAGTTAGCTGTGGTAGGACAGCATAACTTTAATAATATTAATAAACGGACAAAACAAAGTAAGATAGACTGGGATTCTATCTTAGGAAATATAGAGCGAAAACATAAACAAAGTTTGATAAATTTGTTAGAAGAATATCGAGATATATTTGTAGGAGAAAATGATCCTAACGGTTGTACAAACAAAGTTAAATATAAGATAGTGTTAAACAATAATAGACCTCTAGTACAGAGACCTTATAGAGTGCCCGAAAAACACAGGGTTGAATTAAAAGAATGTGTAAAATAGATGCTTGAACAAGGT
>NW_013666061.1:0-26771 GCF_000517525.1 Limulus polyphemus | reverse complement strand
GAGGATTTTCGTAAAGTAAACGGAATAACAGTCAAAGACGTTTACCCATTACCAAATATCCAAGAAACCTTAGATAGGTTAGGTAAAAGTAAATAATTTTCGTCTATGGATTTGCAAAGTGGATATTGGTAAGTAGAAATAGAAGAAGAAGATAAAGATAAAACCGCCTTCGTATTACCTTCAGGTAAATACCAGTTTAACAGAATGCCTTTCGGCTTATGCAATGCCCCTTCAACATTTCAGAGATTAATGGATGTTGTATTGTCAGGCTTGCAAGATTCCCAATGTTTCTGTTATTTAGACGATGTTATAGTGTTCGCTGCAAGTTTGAAGAACACTTAGAAAGGTTAAGACATGTATTCGATAGATTGAGAAAAGCAAACTTAAAGCTCAAGCCAAGTAAATGTCAGTTTTTGAAAAATGAAGTAGAATACTTGGGTCATATAGTGATGGCAGATGGTGTAAAACCAGACCCTAAAAAGTTAGAAGTCTGTAGAAATTACCCAGTACCTAAATCCATAAAAGATATTCGTGCATTTTTAGGATTTGTAGGATTCTATAGAAGATTTATACCTCATTTTGCTTTATTAGCAAAACCTCTATCTGAGTTAACTAAGAAAGAAACAAAATTTCATTGGACAGATAAAAGACAGGAAGCATTCGAAAAACTGAGAGAAGCTTTATCAAAAGCACCAATCTTAAGCTACCCAGATTTTAGTAAAGAATTTATTTTAAGCACAGATGCTTCAGGTTTCGCTATAGGTGCAGTATTATCACAGTTAGACGAAAACGGTAAAGAACACCCTATAGCTTATCAGAGTAGACAGTTGGGAAAAGCTGAAATAAATTACTCAGTTACAGAACAAGAGTGCTTGGCTGTAGTACATGGAATTAAAACTTTTCGTTGCTATATATGGCCGAAAGTTTACCATTATTACAGATCATGCACCTTTAAAATGGTTAATGACGTTAAAAGACCCTTCTTCTAGATTTGCTAGATGGTCTTTACTATTACAGGATTATGACTTTGAAATAATACATAGACCTGGTAAAAAACATTCTAATGTAGACGCTCTAAGCAGAATCAGAGTAGAAAATAACAGAACTGTAGAAAGACAATCAATCAGATAAAAGAAGTACAATCCGAACATGAAAATGAATTAGAAGTAATTTGGGACTTAGATCATATAATTAGTGAACAAAAGACAGATCCAGAAATAAATAACTTACGCAGTAAAGTAACACAAGGAGATGAAACAGAATACATGTTAGATTCGGATATTTTATGTAGAGAAGTTAAGGACGGTAGGACTTTACAAATAGTCGTGCCAATTAAGCTAAGAACAAAAGTCATGAAAACTTACCATGACACACCTTTTGCAGCACACTTATCTTTCGTTAAGACTTATAGTAGAATAATCATTTCTTGGAGTCTAATTGAATAGAAATTATACAATAATTGTATGCTAACTGAAATGTACATGTTCTGTATAAATAAATATTGAGAAATAAAATATTGTGAATACGTATTTAATGTTTTGTATCACCATGTAAAGTAAAAGAACCAATAAACTATGTTTACTGACTTTTAAATACAGTAACATACAAAAGCTAAACCTCACCAGTTAAGTTAAAGTATGATTAACATTAAAATTAATATCTATTGTTTTTGATGAGATTTTATTTAGTTTTTGAATAAATGTTTCAGTATGTGTGACAACAGTCATAGTTTCACACAGAACACTGATTTGCAACTCATGATTTGTATAATTTGTCAGTGAAAAGATAATTTATGTTATACCATAACAATTTCAAAATCCACGTGAGAAAATACCTGTTTTAAAATATTCGTAGAATAATCACTTGATTTATAACTGAAGGTCCTTTTACGATTATGATTTTCACTCGTTTTTGGTTATAAATTATGTTCATTTATGAAAAATGTATTTGATGCTTTGGTAAACTGGTAAGTTTAAATGTTATAGTGTTCATAAAGTGAAGTTTTGAAAGATATTGAAATAGACTTTCTGGTTTGTCTGCCAGTTTTGTAGAAATGAAAACAATACCTGTTTTAGCCTTAGGCTAACAAGTCACAAGTCAAGTGTCTCAACTTGTCCTCAGCTGGGATGTATCGGCAATATGTGGAAATAGCTCACACCATTTGTATGTGTGTGATACTGGTAATTAAGTATCTAGAAATCGTTTGATGACAAATATATAGTAGAAAAATAAAGTGGTATATAATCTTTTTTGACAATCAGAGTTTATCAAACGTTTAGCCTACATGCAAATAGTTTAATAAACCAAAAACAAGCTTTAGACAAAGATTTCTGAAAATATCTAAAAGTAAAAATATCATTTTCTAGTAATGAATAAATATAGTTATTTACACGGATCCGTTAAACTTGAATGGAACAAATGAACTTATAAAACTAAACACAAGCTTCAAATAATCGTCCTTTTCAGGACGATAATTCTAAAAGTAAGTAAAGTAAATAATGGCTATAAAAGCAAAACATCAGGTGTGTTAAAATCCTACAGAAAAACTGTCTTTAGTTACACCATCTTTCTAAGGTAACACTATCCTTAGTAAGACTTTATAATAATAATATCGTCTGCCAATAGAAGCACTGTCAGTATTTGTAAAACATATGTAATTAAAAACTATAAAGTAACAAGTGTGAAATGAAATACTCTGCCAAGAACTGTTATACACAATAAAAATCATTGTTATATGGGTAGAGGAATAGTATATTTAATTCATAAAGCCAAACAAGTGAAACTGTAAGCAGGTATATTAAATTATTGCATGATATTTAGATATTTAAACAAACATCCTTTTTAAGATGATGATTGTAAAAATTATGTTATGCAAATTAATTATAGAAGTGAAACTATACTACAATAGGTTAAATGTGTACTAAATCATAAAACACAACAGGCTATCTCATTCAATATTTATTAAAACGAAACATTTTTTTTTATTCCTGTAAACTCCCAGTGGAGCATATGGCCGCAACAACACCTCGCCAACGGAAGATGTTGTTGCAGTTACTTGTAGCAGGCTGGTTTTTACGGGGTGGAGTTGCTAGCCCCGCGCCCAACCCTCCTCCTTTTTCATCCTGGACTTGGGACCAGGCAAAGGCGGAGGTTGGCATGTTTGGTGCGACGGGGATTCGAACCCGCGACCCTCAGATTACTACGACTCGAGCGCCCTAACCACCTTGCCATGCCGGGCCTAAAACGAAACATTAAAGTTAAATGTGTTAGTGACATATCCGCTTATAGAAACACAGTTAATACAGTTCAAATTTTAATGAAAAATGTAAACATAAGTTGAGACAAGTTTAAATCTGTGTGTAGTCCTACAGAAGCATAATAATATTGTCTGCTTATAGAAACCCCATCCATCTTTGTAAAACACATGTAGTACAATTAAATATATAAATGATAACTATAAACATAAGATGAGACAAGTTGAAATTTGTATACAGTCCTACAGAAGAAAGCTTTTATAAAACACACACAACATGCCTAGTAAGACCATCTGCCTATAAAACATTTGTAACACAATTCACCTCGCAATACCATCCTCCTATCTAAAACACATGTAATAATGCAAAATATATAGGATAAGATAAGTTGAAATCTGTATGTAATCCTATGGGAATATCTGCCTATGGAAACACCACCAGCCTTTGTAAAACACACCCAATACTCCTAATAAGACAATTAGCCTATAGCAGCAGGCCCTCTGGTATCGAACTATGATGTCACCCCTTCCTTAACAACACATCCTCTGGTACCACTTTGTGCCTAACAACATGCTTTCTGTTGTGTAACATTCAAACTATGATATCATGCCTAGCAACATGCTCTCTAGTAGTAGACAACTTCCGCCTATCATGGCAGCCTAGCAATGTGTCCCTAGCAATGTGGTCTCTGGTTCTACTTCCTAGAATTATTCATGATATCCCTAGCAAAGCAACCTCTAGTGTCACTTTGTGGAACTATAACGTCATTATCTTTGGTGCATGGTGTTATGAGATCATTATCTTTTCCCATCTCCTCACCCTGATCAGCACACATGTCTGCACAAGTGGGGTAACTACTTCTCCGTGCCACAGGCCTCTTCACGTGCATGACCATTGTTCCTGTATGCATGGCTGTATATAGATGCAAATTTCTAGCACTTGTGCCTAACCACGGATACTTTACATCCAACAACTATAGCCAAATAAGTGTCCAGTGGTTAGACTATATAAAGAAATCTGAGGGGGTCAAGATCGAGCATGCACTTAACGGTGGTGAGAAACAAATCTTGAGTTATAGAGTAGACGGCTTCTGTAAGGAACACAATACAATCTACGAATTTTACGGATGCTACTACCATGGGTGTAATATACGTTATGATTCTGATACACAGAGTATAGTTTTATATAGATTCGTGTGATTTGTTCGAAAATGTACCTTAGAGAAACAAAAACTTGCAGCTCTGGGGATAAATTTAAGGACATATAATTGTATGATATATTAATTATAAAAGTGAAAACTAATAAAATACCGATATTGGTATGAATTTTACATATGAAACATCAAATAACTGTAAAAATACGGGAATTATATATAGAAATGAAAACTATGAATAAATCAAACATCCTTTAACACATATGTAGACCAGGTTGCAAAATCTTTATTGTGAGAAATAATAAAAACAACAAAATTCAAATATCTTGTCAAGAACTTTTTTACTGTCAACAACTGTTATATTAATGTGTGATAAAAACTAAGAACAAATGAAATATAGAAGTAATAAAGTAAACATAAGTTAAGACATGTTGAGATCTAAATACAGTTCAATGACCCCATCATCCTACAGTAATACTGTCCTTTATTCGTCTATAGTACTATAATAACACCATACACCACTAACAACACATGCTTTGGTGGGTTACACTATAATGTCACACCCAGTCCATTTCAGGACTATGCAAAATATATCAGTATAATTGTAAAAAGTACAATATACAATTAGATGAAATATTAATTTTAAGGCTTTGATTATTACTGAAACAAAAGCTATAAAGTTTATGATATAATCACATGTTGAGATACGTTGACATTTGTTGACTTACATGATTCTCACCATCCTACTTCTCCTCTAGCAACACGTCCTCTGGTGTCACTTTGTGGAACTATGATTCCTAGTAACACACCCTCTGATGTCATTTTGTGGACGTCATCCCATTTCCCTATCGCCTGAGGCAGTTACGCATATTAAGTAACAGTTATGTAATATTTCATGCCTTAAGGCAGTGACATACTTTGAGCACAGAACTACCACCCTTACAACTACTTTGATGTGTATTTTGGTATTAAATCTAGGTACCTATATCTGATTCCAATGTAAATGTAGAGTTGATTAAATGTTGTGGAGTTGATTTTATCTATATTTGATTAGAGGGAGCTACATATGATTATGGAAAAGGATAAACATTTCTTTGAGTGTTAATGTTTGTTGATCTAGTAATTCTAAAAATCTATTTAAAGCTGGTAAAGTTTTCTCGACAAAGTGATGACGTTTTTTTTGGGATCTAATTCTAGGTATTGACATCTGATTAAGTAGGCAGATTTAAAATTTCATTGATCTCATGTTGATGTGTGTTGTGTGAATTAATCTTTGTGTGTACACCTGGTTATGTAGGTAGATGTAACTTTCCATGACTAAGTGTCAAGGTATGTTTTGTACTAATTCGATGTATTTATATCTGACTTGAAGATACATCTAAAAATTCTTTTATTGATTTTTGATGTGTGTTTTGGTACTAATTCTAGTTATCTACATCTGATTATGAAGATATATGAGTAGTAGATATTTGAGATTTCTGCATCACTTAAAGCTACAAACGACAAACATAGCCTCCAAAACACCAAAAATAGATCACAATCATTGAAAAATACTAAAACTATCCTCAAAACACCAAAAATAACCTAAAATCATCACAAAATTGCTAAAAGAACCATCGAAAATGAATGTCATTAAAAAAATCGTTTTCTGCCTGCAATTAAAGAATACAACATTTTCAATATGAATGATATAATTCTCTGCGCTACGCTACTTAAAAGTAAACAAATTTCAAAACATGCGGAATTTTGAAATCACTAAATATAATCCCAAAGTACCATAAAATAGCTCCAAAAGTCATCACAAAATCGCTATAAGAAACGTCGAAAATGAAAATCTTTAAAATAATAAGAATTGTCTTTCGGATAGTCTGAAGTATCAAGCAAATTAATATTTTCTTTTATATCTATATAGTTCTCGTCTGCTTTTATCTCGTAAATATAAAGATCGGTATTTTGGTATAATAATTTGGAGTCATCACCATACTTTGGTTTTCAGTGGAAATCACACACCAATCTAGAATGATCATACCAACATAAATTGGTTTATTGAATATTCTTTTTTATTTCACTCCTATCAAGAGCGGATAACGTTTGTGTAAATATTTCTTTCTATTTGAAATTTGGTTTAGCTATTAATTTTTCAATTTTGTTTGAATCAGAACACAATTTTATATCAACTCCTTTTTTGATATTTTACATAGTTTTTCCAAATACAGAATTATTTAACGATATTTGAAAAATCTTTTTTTCAAAACTGTTAGTGGATATAGTTTTTTATTTGTGAACTTAGGGCAATATATTTCTTTAACCAATCAGATTGTTTGAACTATAACGCTATGAATTTGTTTCAGTTTCATTCCTAACAATAAATATTGTTTAAGAATTCTATAATGATGCACGTGATATCTGAATGAGAGTCTTGTAGTTTTTTGGATAATCCAGATCTACTTCTAAAATATAACCTATTACAGAATCAATAACGTTATCAATCCATTTAAATCTTCCATATGGTAAATATTTACTCATTGCCTATCCATCTAGGTTATTAACATCTAGATAAACTAAATAAATATATTTTTATTACAATCATAATCTTTATTGTATTTATTATGTGCTTTTATATAGATATTACAACAACGAAATATACCTCCACGAATACCTATCTCAAGCATTAAGATCATATCATATTCAGTCAATAATTCTTATTCAACATTAGTAATTTCAAATATTCCATTCCATGATATATTAGGTGCTGTGTAATACCAAACAGGGTCTGGTTTATGTTTTCCAATAAATATCTCTAAATATTTCGAAAATATCAGCTCATATCAAAACACCCGTTTTTACATAAAGATCAGAATATTATCGTTTGTTTTGTATCTTAAACTCTTTCCAAACATTTTGGGCATGTTTATATTCATCATCCAATATATCACATTCATTCAATATACTGAAAAATGTGTGTTATGGTGATAATTGTGTTTCATTATATTTATTAAATGAGTCGATGTAATCATAAGGATACACTCTTTTTTTATTGCAAGATTCAAACTCATCTTCTGTAAAATATTCCTTTGTTTTATTGAACTGCTCTTTTAAATGGTTATAACTTTTTTTCCCAATACCTATTAGTATATCTCCATATTTCTTATAACTGAACTTGGTTGTGATTACCTAATCACAGATGTGACAACTATCATTATTTCTAAATTATTTTTTTTCTTCATCAGTTAAGCTATCCATTTTCATTTTAATCTTAGTTAGCGTATATGAACGTTATATATACACACACATACCTGAGATAATAACAAAAAACTTACAGATTCATGTTTTGATAAGCATTTGTATAACTATTAGAGGGGATCTGGATTGCAAGTATCATCTTTTAGTGTTAAGCATTCAAAATCACAATATATTTGAAAAAGAACTCTTAGAGAATTATTTATATTCTTAAATTTTATAACTTAATCCTTTAATGCCATTTCAATCTTCACAACTTCCTTCGTCTTGCAGTTTTTCATATTTTTTCAATACTACTTCTAAATAAAAATACTACAAATGTCTATCACATGGATATATTTTTAATTTATGCTTTATTACTTAACTTTTAATTAATCGAGATAAACCTTCAACAAGACAATAATGTGCATGAGTTTTATCTAATATATATAAAAACTAATATGCCACTTTTGTTTATTTTTGAAGGAAAAATAATACATTCTTCATCATAACTGTAAACATTTACTGATATGTACACGTTAGTTTCAAATTTTGTATTATCATTTTTAGTAACAGTGGAATTAATTCCTTTAAGAGCTTCTTTAATATATTTCAGTTGTTCTGATTTATTATGATTACTACCTCGTCCTGGATGAGTGTTTTGTGATACACAAAACATTCTTGATCTTCATTTTCAATATTTATCACAGATTTTTCATCTTGTATATTTTTAGGTAATTCGATACATAATAATCCATTTCATGGATTACATTTATTGATTCGAAGTTATAAACTTTGTATTTTTTCTAAGACCCATCAGATCCTCTTGCTCAAAATCTGTCATTTCTGTTGAAAGTTTGTTAACAGCTTGTTTATAATCCTCTTTCAAATTTGTTGACTTCATTATTATTTTATTTTTAGATTTGAATGAAAATTCGTCTGTTTCTTCTCACCTTCAATAAACACAATGCAACTTAAAGTTAACTTTTCAAATTATTTTCACGTTTTAACTGATCAATTTTAGGAAGAACATTATTTTCTATATCAACCAAAAAAATTTTTAACATCGATATAATTATTTACATTAGCTAATAAATATGTTTTCAAACGCCCCTGGTAGGCTGTTTCTATTTCCTGAATAACTTCGTTTTTATGATAATAATCAATGTTTGGTTATTCTCTTTACTTTCAACATAAATTTTCGTATAAAACGATTTATAATATTTTCTATATAGATCACATATTATTTGTTTCCACCGTGGTTTCAATTAGATCATTATGAAACTTATAATCTCTAGCAAATATTTTTCTTTAAACCCATCGATAAGAAACTTTATGAAATCATCTTTTGAAAGTTTAAATAATGACTAAATCATCTTCATCTAGCAAATGTTTCCATCCATATTAAGGTTTTAGATGGAAGTTTTCGCTCCACTTATTACAGATAAATTTATTAGGATACAAATTTAATAACATAGACGTATTTTTGCCATTTTGCCGTTTTTCATGTTCTTCAAATATGGTTTAGTAACTTTTAGTCCACATTCTTATTCCACTTTTTCATATCTTTCATTTTTAGTTTTATTATAATAATCAATAACACATATTTTACATTCAAAATTATAATAATCACTTGTATTTCTGTTTTTATGAAATCCATTAAATGATTTCCCTTAATGCATGAATAAAATGTTTATGAAGGGAGCTTTACTTGTGCATTTTCAGATGTGCTTTAACAACTATTAATCCACGTTCACATTTCACTTTTCTATATCTTTCATTTTTAGCGTTATTATAATAATTACTAGCACACTGTTTACACCAGAATGTAGGGCCATATTTGGTTTTGTTATTTTCATTAAAGTCGTTGAGGGTTTTTTTCAACTTTGCAAACAATATACATTTTGCTTCCCTTCATTTCCTTAGAAGCTTATTTATTAATATAGACTTAATTTTCTGTAATTTAGATAATATTTTTATTAACAACGGAGGATACCCTAACCATTTTACAAATACCTTATCACCTTTTTTTCTAATTATTTTTCATCTTATAAGCTTCATCTTTCTTATTTTGTTTTTACATCTGACACCTTTAATTTTGTAATCTATAGGACCTATTTGCAAAATTTCAGATATATCAAATATTTTCTCAATAAGATTCGGTATGTATCCTCTTTTGAATTGTCTTTTATATTCTGAAATTCTCGCCTTATCACCAACTTTATAACTAGCAGTAAAAATAACTTTTACATTATATAGATTATTCAAAACTTTAGTTTTATTTTCGCTTTACTTGCTTCAATTGGAGTCATCGTCATTGATCTGCTATGTGAATTATTATAATTTTTACTAATTTACCCAAAACATCAGCCTATTTCTTTGTATTATAAGAAGCAACATGTTTCTACACGAGTTCAAAGTTCTGTTAAAGCTTTCAACAATCTTAGCTAACATGCATGACAACTGATCTACTAGCGAGAGAAACGAAGCCTCCATCACCTCATCCTTAAACTTCGAGAGTTCATTCTACCTGTCTTATTTGACGGATGAAACTAGTAAAGCTAAACATACTTTTGCAACTCCATATCATCCTCAATCTAACATTACTGAAAGAGTATATAGAAATATAGGTAGAATGATATGTGCTTACATTGAAAAAAATCATCGAGCTTGGAATAATCATTTATCTGAATTTTCTCTATCCATTAAAATTTATATTCGTGAGTCTACAGGTTACACGCCAGCCAAACTCCATCTGAGACAAGAGAACTTTCTTCTTCAGGACAGTGACGAAATACCCAATAGTTACGAGATTGTTAGTAAACGATATAGTTAGTGAATTATTGCTGTTTGGAATTTTTATATGTAATCTCAATAAAGTGGAATAAATATGTGAAGCACAATAATAGGATAAGTCGAAATGTATATGCATCTAGGAAATCAGAAAGCTGTGAACTTAATGATTTGTTAAAATTGTTTAGTACTGAGACTAAATAGTTAATAAGCTCTTCTACTCACAATTGTTGAAAATCTTCAGGATGCTAATGTAAGTGTTAGTAAAGTAGCAACAGATGTTTGTTTTCGATTTTTGTGAGGTAGGAACTCGTGTAATTAGCTGTTTTGTACAAGAACAGATAATACATCAATATCTCTGATATTTCCCAAAAGAACCCTTTATTTATTTGATCTTTTTGTTTATGTTCAACAAGTGTAGGTTTAGGTAGCAATGTGTTCTTATATTTTTTTTAGCTGCACCTATAATTATTTTACTCGATATAAGTGAATATACCTTTTTCTCTTTCTTAACTCCTAAGGAGATTTATCGAGGAAATCGTTTTTAATACATATATATATATATAAGATATAGAATTAGGAAAGTAATAATACATAAATAAGTGGTTACGTTATATACATCAAAGCATTTTTATTGGGCCACCAAAATAGTTATAAGTAGACCAAGAGTTAGCCGTCTTAGAAATTAAATGTGTATTTTTGATTTACAGAAGTTGCTAACAATATATAAAGATGGACATAAGGCATTTTTTCCTAGGAAAGCAGAGCAGTATAAATGTTGATTGAGTTGTTTTTGATAATTTAAAAATTTAATCGCAGCCGTCAATATGAGACCATTACCATCTCTTTTAAAGGTAGTAAATGTACTAGATTGTGAGATAGCGAATTCTATTTTTGTTTTAGTTTTTATCATACATTCCTTCTATTATTTAGTATATCTATGAATCTGTAGTTACATTAAAATGCTAACTCACTTTCTAGATGACCATGCTTATTTTGAGTAAATATACATATATTATGAAATTGACACTAGTTTTGCTATTGGTAACCTACAGCTATTATTAATATAGAAAAATATTATATTAATTTGCGGTCACATGAGATGTACTCTCGTGAGCTAAGGGAGTGAATAAATACCCTGTCATTAGGTTAGTAAACTGAGTTACGAGATAGTTAGTGAATTATTTCTGGTTGTCATTCGATGCTGTTATTGATACAGAAAGCTGATTTTGGAATATTGTGTTGTTGCTTTTGAAAGAATGTGTTTTTTTCCTGATTCCATTATTTAAAATTAATACTGATATTTATGTTTTATTGTTCATTAACATTAGTATCAAGTCCTGGTCAGGCACGTCTTTGTGAACTGTGTTTTTGGTAAGTGCTAAATTTTATTTCAAGTTTTGTTAGAGTTTAATTGTTTTTTTTTGTTGATCCCTTGTTCTAGCTTCGTGTTATTTTAGACTGTTACAGCATATTTACTAGAAATATCTATAACTGTTAAAATATCGTTTCTATTATCAACAAATCTGCTTACCATTGATTGTCAGTATGTGCAACAAAAACTCTTCTTTTAAACTTACGTCTAATTAGGTTGTATTTTCTATATTCACCTTCTTGATGTAAAAATTCTTTTAGTTTTTTCAGGTAACTCGATTTTTTTAAATTCTCGTATACCTCCAAAACATTTCTCTGGATCACAATAGAAATATTTCATACAATGTTTTTCAGATGATTTTAAAAATTGAGACTTATTTGTACCGCAAGCTTTAAATATTCTTTCAACCATTGGTCTTCCATTCTTTGGGATATGTTCTGGAATATTGTCTGTTTTAGTTTTACATTTTAAACAGGGCATAACAGTTGAACTTCCAAGTCCAGATATTTTTTAGCTTTAATAATTAGTTTTACAATTTCTCTAGCAGATCGTTCACCTAAAGTTGTATCTTCTATCAATTATTGATCTGCATTATGTCTGTCAGCGGTAACTTTTGATTTAATATAAGAAGTATCATGTTTCTTACATTCTTTATCCTCTCTATTAATACCAGGAACACATCTAGCTAGACACTTCTGAGGCTTGGTGGAGGGTCCATAGTACTGAAATCCGAATAAATGCATTTCGTGGTGATTAAATTTATTTTGAGTTCAACCGATACCATAGCCTCCTTTTGTTTTGTTTTCTAATTTAAATCCCTTTAATTTTGAATACTTAATGTAATCCTCTCTTGGAATGTATTCTAATGTTTGTATGAAATCTTTCTCCTTTAAGTTAAATTCTTCTTTGGTAATATTTTTACATTTAAATAAACTTATCATTTCCTTGTAAGAGTTATAAGACCTTATATATTCTTCTTTTCTAGCAGACATGTTAAGATATGTATCAATTATTTCAATAACAATGGCTCCTGACTTAATGTTTCTTCGTGATGCTAATTCAGAAGCACTAAATAAAGATTTAAAACTTATCATAACTTTATTAACATCAGAATAGAATTTACAACTCCCACGATATAGAAATAGTATCTTCTCCCAATACTCCCCCATCATTTATAATTAGAGTAAAATTCATTCTGTATCTCAGTTCAAAATCTATTAATCAAAATCATATTTATTTTTATCAGTTTGTTCATATATTTCTTTAAATTCTTTGACAATCGTCCATTCACCAGTTTCTTTAATAATCCGCTTTATTGCTCTATGTTGAAATTTGAAAAAGATAGCATAATTACAGTTCTTTCTGATATCATTTGGAGTTTAATAGTAAGATTCTGTTAGATAAATTATTGATGCATATTTCTTTCTTTCTCAGATAAAGTCAACTATTTTATCTCGTTTCTTTTCTTTTATGTAATCATCAAAGACCAGAATTCTTTTTTCACTGAATCTATTATATATTCCAAGTTATTAGAGAATAATGTTTCTTTCTTAGATGTTTTATATAACTCTCAAATTTTATGTTTCCAATTTTGATTTCTTATAGACTGTAAGACATCTTTATCTATTTCATTAAACATTGTAAAGTTCTCTTGGAATTTTTCATGTTCAGGTTCTTCTAAATCTTTTGCACA
Source organism: Limulus polyphemus (assembly GCF_000517525.1). NCBI lineage: Eukaryota > Metazoa > Arthropoda > Merostomata > Xiphosura > Limulidae > Limulus > Limulus polyphemus. The sequence continues at coordinate 13,284 of NW_013666061.1, read as the reverse complement.
TAAGTATATATTATCACAGTTTAATTGATTATATATTAGGTATAACAACACATTTGTTTTTCACAACCAGATGGACCAACAATTAAAAGTTTAAATAGAAGTCTAGGTAGTGAAGGATTTTGATTAGGATCTTCAAACTCTTCTGGTTCTGTGTAACCTTTAAGCTCTATGTGTTATTTAACTGTAAGTTTGATATTGTTAACTATAAGTTAGATACTTTAAATCATAAATAAATGATCAGTGAAGAAGATAAAAACACATAAATTCATTAAAACTACTATCCAAACTAAACAAATGAATCAGAAATCAGAATGAAGCACAAGCTTTAGGGAAAGTAAGATATGAAGAATCAATAACAGAGTTTTATAAACTAATAATTCAGAAATTGAAATCTCAAGTTAGTCCTCCAAAAGAATAACTGAAATATTAGAAGCTATGATTCATAACATTACATTACCTCAATTGGAATCAACAACTATCGAAGAACCAAAACATATAGGATTTAAAAGAATGATTAAATGTTTCATTTTTAGGGTAACAAAAACTTGTATTACTATTCGAATTATTCAATAAACCCAATTTAATTGAATAAATGACTGGAAAAACAAGGAAGTAAATAAATATTTGAGTGGTAAGAAAAGGTAAGATATGTACTAAAATAGAAAAATTAGAAGTAAAATTGATATCCAGGAAGAACAGAATCATTTAAAAATAGCCATAAAGAATTTAAAAACTCGTATGAAGTGTAAGTAAGTCATAAAATTATATATCGAAAAATTAAAAGTTTTGAGAGGTACGTCTAAAGTTATAAAATAAGTGGTGAAGGATTGATTAGTCAACGAAATAGAGAAACTAAAAGATGAGTTAGGAGCAGGAAACAATCGTAAAAAGTTACATAATCAAACTGTATATTTATTAAAGATATTACATAAAGAAGTAATTGTTAAGTGAGTATGTCGAAGAATATTACAGGAGTTTTTTTATATATAGTGACTGGGTTATATCACAGCCAGCGTGTATTTACGTGATGGGCAAAATGATAAATTAAATGCAACATAGAAAAAGCAAGAAGCTGTTTCATTTCAAATATATAAACCTAAAAGACCTAATCATCAAATGTTTTTAACAAAAACATAATGTAAAAACATAAATGATGGAAAGGGGATCACAATATCAAAACACAATTACAAAAAATAGAGGCTTTTTACCATTGTTAATCCTTATATTAATTGCAACTGGCAAAGCGATTGCTGCTGGTGCAGCTTGTTGGTTGGGTGCTTGGGGTAAGATAAAGAAAATGGATAAAGTCAGTTGATCTAGATTTCCTAAAGGCTGTAAAAATGGGAAAGAAGTAATGCGAAACTGGGAAGTACTGCTTTGAGGAATGACGATATAGAGAAAATAATATTTATTTGTATATTTTTGTTTTAGAGCAAAGCCACACTGAACTATCTGCTGCGTCCGCCACAAAGAATCGAATCCTGAATTTTGGTATTGTAAGTCCATAAAATAATGAAAAAATTAGAAAAAGGCTTAAGAGGTGTTTACCCTATTGATCTATTTCCTAAGAAGATAAATCATTTCAAAGTGGAATTGTTAATTTAGATAAAAGTACAGGAACTGGTACTCATTCGATTTGTTATTGCAATGAACCAAAATATTGTTTCTTTGGAAATTTCAATCCTAATGGGATATAAAAAAATTTAAAATATTTTAAAGATATAATGCCAAAAGAAATTGAACAATATTTAAGATCTAGTGAGAGAGATATAAAATATATTCGAGCTTTCTGCAAAACATCTTATCAATAAAATATAGATATTATTGTATAAGAAATATAAAAGAAAGAAATGCTAGTCATGAAGTGTTATATACGTTTTCTCAAACAAGACTAATAGTTTTAGATTATGAAAGTAGCGAGTATTTGGTGGACTTTACAATAGAATTTAAAACTCCTATTGATGTAAATAAGGGAAATTATTCTTTAGCATTAAAATCTATGTCAATGTGGGTATCATGAAAAATCAGCTGTATGAAATATTAGGATTTGAAAAGAAAAGAGAGTAAAATATATAGCCAACATCTATAGAAGTGAAGACGATATTAACATTCATTGTGATATTATCAGTGGAGTATTTATTATACAATAATGAGTTTAGCAGCGTTTTATATTCTTTCTAATCCACCTGAAAATTTAATTAAAGTTGAAGAGACAAATACAATATATACAGATTGTGACAGATCAAATTTTATTTATTGAGTTGAAAAAATAACGAGTTCTATATAGATTACTTTTAAGTAGTAATAATTGAATTATAACAAACATCGATTATTGTTTATTGAAAATTATTTTAGTGTCAAAAGTCGGAAAGAAAAAGTTCTTGAGTTTTTATCTAAGAACCCTGAAAAATTCTTAGAAAGTAAATTGATTAATATCTTAAATAAATTTACAATTTTAGATAAGAAACCTCAAGCGTAATATAGAACTGGACTTAAAAGGTTTTACTTCTAAATAAATCGAAATAATTTGGTATCTAATGAGTATACCTAATTATTATCAAAACGCTATAGAAAGTTTGGAATACAAACAACATTGCCACAATAATCGTATCGATAAAAAGAGAATGCTAAATATAAATTTTACATTAGAGATATAAACGATAACATATTATACTTTAACGATTATATTTGTCTACAGTTGAAAATTATGAAGCAAGATGGGTCTTCAATTGGAACAGATAATGTAACACTCGTTAATACAGAAAATATTTTTTCAAGAACTGAATTACATATTGTAAAACATTGATTAAAAAATTTAATTACCCTGTCTCACTTATCATGTACAAGGAATAATAAATTTCATAAACGATTTCAGCACGAGCGAAGCATCTAATACATTATTATATTTAATACCTTAGAAACTCCAAGAAAACAGATTTTGGCATCTGATGACGATGGATCAACAAATTGTGTGGTGGGAATGATAAGGATAAAATTAATAAATTGGTATCAAAATTTAAACATACTGCTTCTTACAACGAAGGTTTTACCAAAAGATGGATTCTATCAAAATATGGTAATAAAATAAAATAATGGATATTGATTAAATGATAGTTTGGATTATTTAATAATTTTACAAAAAATATTTCCAATATCAATGTGAGATTTGTTTTCCCTAGAAATGAAAGTAATGACATGACTAATACTGATGTAGATAATGAAAATTTTATAGTTCTTATAATTGATATTTCGTCATGGTTACACCATATTAAACTCTACCCAGAACAACAAGTTGAATATAGTAGTTAAACTCTAAACCCTCAAAGTGATGTTGAAATCAACTGGAGTGGTGTAAGAGTTATCAAAAGGAATATTCAGAAGGGATCAAGCAGTACATATATCATAAACACTATAAGCGATGAAATAACATATTTACGTTTTTTTCTCAGTTTCGAGATGAGGAACGAAAACAAAATATGGTTTTCGATACTGTTGATATATTAAGAACGTTGGTCAGTACTAATAATGATAAATATCCAGCTAAAGGTTACAATGTTCCGTTCAAAGATTGAGAATTAGATGATTCCAGGTATTACTCAAATTTATCAGCAGCTGGATGAAATAATATCAATACGGAAACCGGATGTTTAGTAAACTATACCAGATTGTATTCAGTAATGTGTTTCGACGTTTCGAGTCACTAATCCTATCACAATGTGACTAATTTGAAGATTGAGTTCTTCTGGCAGCTTAGACGAGCTCTAGCAAAACCATATAGATTTTATTTCTTATTAGTTGAAAAAAGAAAAGGAATAATGAATGTTTATAATAAAAGACTTGAAACTATGCGAACTACTCTATAATTTGCTCATTTGTGCCTGGAGGCAGAAGCATATCAGCGAAGAATGGCAAATAGCAAATGGAGTGTTAATTCACAAAGAACAAGACTCGAATCTTATTGGCCAGTTTTTGCCCAATTTCAATTCTGAATGTCGAGAGCAAGATTTTCTTTAAGGTGCTAGCCGCACAACTCATGAGGTATCTTCTTGTTAATGAGTACATTAAAATTTCTGTACAGATAGGAAGAGTTCCTGGTATAATTGGCTGTCTAGAACATGTGTCCATGATATAGGAAGCAGTTCAGTGCAAAAAATAAAAAAGCTGGACCTTCTTGTCATCTGGCTAGACCTGGCAAATGCCTCTGGGTCAATTGCTCAACGCATGATATAGAAAACACATTAAATGTATTATGTTCCTGCCCGTAATCAAGTGTTATTTCAGCAGCTTCAAGCTACGTTGCATAATGGCATGGATTGATCTCCAGGTTACCATTGCAATGGGGGTGATACTGAAGGTATCAGAATTTCATGTAGACAGTGTCAGCCTGGAAGTGAGGAGCAAAGCCACTAGATACTCGCTCATCTTGACAATCTGATAAGCTGGAGGAGAATGAAATTCAAGCCGAGCAAACCAAGCAGTTTGTCACTGAAGAAATGGAAGAATGTGAAGTCCTTTGTGACTGGTCAAGGTATCCCAACAGTAGCTGAGCAACCTGTGAAAAGCTTGGGGAGGTAGTATGACCACTCATTTAAAACATGAAGCAACCTGCTAAGTACAGGAAGAAGCCATAGAAGGGTAGGAAATAATCAATAAGACAAAGCTGCAGGGAAAATTAGCAATTTGGATTCTGCAGTTTATGCTGATTCCCAAACTCCTCTGGTCATTGCTTATTTATGAGATCAACCTCAGTGCAACTGAGAGAATGGAAATGAAGGTCAACCATTTCACTATTAAGTGGCTAGGCTTGCTTCCAGGTTTTAGCACAGTTGTTTTCTATTGCAGAGAAACAAGCTTTGCCTTTCATTGAAATAATTGGTGGAAAAAGTACAAAACAGGCAAGACCAGACTTCTACTGATGCACAGACTCAGACAACTTCTGTATGAAAACAGCCCTTCTGAAGCGGAAAAAAGGGAAAGTAGAAGGTTCAGGAGGAAGCTAAACAGGCAGAAAAGGCTCTAAAGTTGAAAGAGGTGAAAGGTGCCACTCAGAGAGATCGCTAGAGGCTAGGATTTAGAAAAGAAAAGCAGATTTGATGGTCAAAGGCTTCTTACAGTAAGAGACGAGCTATGGTGATAAGAGAGGTCAGGCAAGAAGAAGAAGATGATGATGAGTGAGTTAAGACAGCAGTTCACCAAAAAAAAACAAGGTCAACGGAGTATGCGGGAAGTGGCCTTGCAAAGATCCCTATCGTGGAATGAGACATGGTACATGGCACTCCTACGACTGAGCTTTATTATCTGGTCCATCGAAGACCAGTTGCCATCAGGTGTAAACCTGGCGAAATGGAAGCAGTCGATTGATCCAAATTGTAAACTGTGTGGGGGTCTAAAGACTCTTGACCGTGTGTTATCAGCCTGCAGAAAATCTTTGACAAGAGGCAAATATATATGGAGACATAATCAATTGCTTAAAAAGATAGCAACAGCAGTGAACATCTTACAGTGTAGAGTCAATAGAAAGAAGGCAACTACAAAACAGCCAGTTTACTTTCTCAGAGAAGGCACCAGACAGAGTGCCTTGAGAAAGCCCCATTCATTACCAATAAATGAAATACTTGACATTGCATTGGGAGATAGCAGCTGATCTTGGAGTTATAAGATAATATCCAGAAATAGTTGCTAGAGCCGGACAAAGAACTGACTTGACCCTCTTCTTTGGCAGCAGCAGGACAATAGTACTATACGAGCTGACAGTGCCCTATGAGTCAAGGAGTGAAAGTTATGAGTACAAACTGGCAAGGTATGAGGAACTCGTGAAGGAAATCCAGAGCAAGAGCTACGATACACGACTGTTTGCTGTGAAAATTGGAGTAAGAGGGTCATGTATCTGTCTGCAGTTTACTAAAACAGCTCGGACTTTCAAGTCGGAAGAGGTCAAAGGTTTTAAAGAATTGTCAGAGACAGCAGAGAATGAGTCATATTGGATATGAGAAGTGATATAAACTGTTGAATTGAGTTATAAGGAATAAAAAGCCTTTAAATTTCACTGGTATTTGTGACAGAATAGTTTCGAATAAGTAGTAACTCTCAGGACTAGGGAAAAAAATCAGCAGGGAACACTCGGCTGATATCCGAGTACGATCCGCCCCCCTAGAGTGTAAGGAAGTTAACGATCGAAACATTTGATTGAAGGGGGAGCTCTCTCCGTCTGAAGATTCCCCGCTGAGAGTGCTCATTATGAGTTTCCGTTCCTAGCTATCTACAAGTTATTATGTAGGTAATATACATTGGAGTAATAAGTTTAGCTGGCTGTACCTAATTGTGTGAATGATGACACCTGTTTTTGTTGTGCCTTTTTTAATGTTCGTCGATTTTTAATTTTAAGTCAGGTAAGGTTTAAAGGCTTATTTTAATAAAGTACATAACGTTTCTTCCTTGGTTGTTCTGTTATTATTATTTGACTATGTTTGTTAATCTGGATTATATATTTTTGTCAGTATTTCCCTGTATCTTTGAGAAGTAGCTCATTGTTTTTATATCTATGTGTGATTGTGACAATGTTTGTTAATCTGGATTGTATATTTTTGTCAGTATTTCCTTGTATCTTTGAGAAGTAGCTCATTGTTTTTATATCTATGTGTGATAAATATATTTATTTACCGGAAATTTTCTAGTCTTCTTTAATACAAACTCCTATGGTTTAGAGTTAAGTGTGCAGGCTTATTACGCTAAAAACTTAGTTTCGACATCCACTATGTAGCTTTGCATTTAACAACAACCAAACAACTTAAACACAGTGTTGAGACTTCACTACTAAAGGTCATGTAATCCATGAAGAGTCGCAAAGGTAAATGTGCAAACTGAAAAATTATGTATATTTCTGACTTAACAAGTACGCGTTTCTTAAAATAATTTTACAATAAAAGTGTGCTGTTTGAAGACGTGAGTTTTCGAGATTTCATATTAACGTAGGGTGTCGAATGTATAAGAAAATAAATTTGTTTACATAACTGTAAAACCGCCCATCCATAAAATGTCAATTTCGATAACAAGATCAAGTCAAATGATAAAAATTGTTTAAAAATGTTTTTAATACTCCGAAACACAGATGATGATAAACACGTGGCTGTCTAATTTATTTCTAGTTATAATAACAAATGGTTTGGTTTATTACTTTTTTGCCGTGCATATATTTTCTAGTTTTATTCTTAGTTTGAAATAAAAATTAAAATATCTATTTGAGTTTCATTTAACAAAAGTAACATAATGTCAAGACCCCAGTGGCCAGTAACCCTAAAAACCGGGTTTAAAAACCCGTAGTGGGCACAGCCCATTGTGTAAGCTTGTGCAACGAAACAAACAATCATACTGTCCAAATCAAAGTTTGTTATTGGTAACTTATTCGAGAGATGGCGCTAGCAGCATGCGAACGAATGGGCTGAAAGAAATATACTGATTCATGTCCCGAGAAATTTGAACATTATACTTGCATTTGCTCTAGGTACAGTCTCTTGTTTTGCCAAATATACCGAGCAGTATTTAAATGGATTACGTTTTTAGAACATTATTAATAATTTTAATATTTTAATTATCTTATGTTTTAATACTTACCATCGACATCTTTTTTTATTTAAATCTTGGAGCAGACGTATATCGTTATCGACACTTTAAAGGTAGACTTAATCGTATTTTACGGTAAACCTCTAGTACACGTAAATTTGGATTTTTAGGCATACAGAGATGTTAAATGTGCCTTTATGTCTAATGAGTGTTAACCACACTTTATAAGAAAACGATGTTCTTGCTTCTTTGGTGCCCTTGGGACTACTTCCTCCATCGTCTATCGTGCTCAGTCAGATGGCCATGACTATGCACTATTGCTTGGCATCGCAATGTAACAAGGTTCTGCCAAGGACGGCGAGATCAACCTTAGACCACACATCTAGAGAAACTTTCCATAGACACTCCACTGCACGTGGACATCGACATTCAAGACCATGTTTAAGCAGACCAAAGGTACAAAAGTCCTTTGGAGCTGCGTTGAGTGTGTAATCGAATGGGATTGCTGTAATTCCAGTTTCTTTGTCAAACTCTCTCATGTTTTAAAACAACTGTGTGTTTGAGGTGTGGTTGAAACCTTGCGAATCTTCATAAATTTCAAGTCATTGTTGATTATTATGTTATAGGTACCAGATGATATGTCCGACGTGATCGTTTTTCTTTGTTATAGGTACCAGATGATATGTCCGACGTCATCGTTTTTCTTTGTTATAGGTACCAGATGATATGTCCGACGTCATCGTTTTTCTTTATCATCTGGTACCTATAACGTGCCCGACGTCATCGTTTTTCTTTGTTATAGGTACCAGATGATATGCTCGACGTCATCGTTTTTCTTTGTTATAGGTACCAGATGATATGTCCGACGTCATCGTTTTTCTTTGTTATAGGTACCAGATGATATGCCCGACGTCATCGTTTTTCTTTGTTATAGGTACCAGATGATATGTCCGACGTCATCGTTTATCTTTGTTAACTTTAACCATGGCAGTATGAATTGGTCGAATGGCTGGGAGTTAGTCCAAGTATAGTGTTAAACATTTCGCTAGTAGAGCCACTATTTTAACATATGCAAATCACCTTTATAAGGTGTGCAATTAATTCTCTGTATATCTGGTGACTTCTTTATTTTATTGTTTAGTCTCTAGTTGTGACACAGTTTAATATGGTGTATCTAAATGTTGAAATCAGCATGTATAATCAAGTCAATTAATCATGTTTTTCTGATATAGTCAGATCATACATCACGATGGCGGTGATATTGAAATAAACCACCTAAATAGTGGATATCAAGTTTGAATCAATCCCAACAATTAAATAATATCGATCATTTTTTATTTTATGGTTACAGGGTTTCCATATGTTTACCTATGTACTTTCTTAAACCTTAAGTAGTATTAGGGTTTCCATATGTTTACCTATATACTTTCTTAAACCTTAAGTAGTATTAGGGTTTCCATATGTTTACGTATATACTTTCTTAAACCTTAAGTAGTATTAGGGTTTCCATATGTTTACCTATTTAATTGCTTAAACGTTAAGTATTATTTCATATTCGGTTGTCTGTTTAATTATCTTATGTGATTCATGACAAAGTAGTACATTTCTACTTAGGTATATAATTAGTTCTTTAAATAAAGGGTTTCCTTACTATGTTTAATTACATAGTAACATCCATAAAATAAACTGTTGAAGCATAAACGGGAGTTTTTGAGCCAACATAAGATTTTTCTTACTAACTCAAGTCCAACTTTAAAACAGTAAGTAGCAAGCTAGGGATATTTTCTGGTAATATTGTTAGTAAAGTACATTAACACCTCTGTGAAAACGTTCAACTATAATTGACTATTTACACGTATTTTTGATACATTTTATTAGACTTTATAATGACTCTGTCCTCCATGATCCACTGCTTTACTGAAGCTTTAGTGATAATGTTTCTTTTCCAACTTGATTGAGGCATAAAATTAATAAAACAAAGTTTCTAAGTTCTAGGGAACTAATGTTCTCATCATCACTACTTACGACGCAGTGAAAGCTGTACAAAAGCAGGATACACAGGATGACAAAAACAGTAATCTTCATATCCCTGACTAATTTTATTTTAGAAGGTATTCAGAAAACAGCCGTAGCTTCACACACGTCAGATTGTATGAATTAAGAAGTAACAATAGGAGACCTCCCAGGCCTATGTTGTGCTCTACAAGAGGACGAGTGCGAGAAACCACATCTTAATCAACCAAATACATGTCATCATCGCGAACAGGCTGAGGCGCACCCTCTAAAATTACGGGGTTCAAAAGCATCTCTTCAAACTTTTGCTTTTACTTAATCACTGTGGGAGATCCAAACTGCGCCCCAGGGTTGAGAAACGAGTAATCTATCTAGAGTAATAATGCATTGGGATTTTGAAAGAATTTCGACTTCTGCCTGGCAAATTGTTTTCCTGCCTTCCCTGAGTGATTTCCGCATTACTTTCGGCCCGGAGTTGCCACATTCTCACGATGGTGGACTCCCGTCTAGCTAGAGGCTAAACCTGCAGGTTGCGGTGGGACCGGACGTCTCCCACACTGGCTCGTTTCTCGTGATCAATTCACTTACTCTAACATTCATTATGATAGCCCTTGAGAAAGTTTCTCCTATTTGCATTTGACCAACCTCCTGAGTATAAGCTGTTACAGCTAGCTAGCGTGACGTTCGGTTGAATTTTTTTCGTCGCTTAATATCATGAAATAGCACATAAGTAAGAAAACACAGTTAACTGCTGTCTTTAATGTCCTTTGGTAGAAATGTCTTGGTGATTACTTTAGTGGTTCTGATAACAGGGTCACGTTCTGATCTGGTACGTTGCTGTCACGCAACTCGTACGTTTCACTTAAACTGAAACGTCACAAGAGAAATTATCACACACATATACAAAAGGGACAAGTGAAAAAAATTATTTTGCGTTTTACTTACTGTCATCAAAAACACTTATCTTAAATAGTTACGAGGTTTTTCTATACATTCATACATCTACTAATTCTCTCGCATTTGCCACTATTTCGGCAAGGTTATAAATTTTGTCAACATGGCAAAACCTTAATGAACAGAATACATTTTTGAAATTCGAACAACTAAGCCGGTGTCTCCTACAACTTGTTACTTAAAGTACTCGGTTTCAGTTAGTTGTGCAGTATACAGTCCAACAGGTGAGCTAACTGAACAAATGTCAAACAACATGTTCTAATTACGTTTCTTTCATGAATTTTCACATAAAATGATCAACTTCAAATGACAGAAAAAGAGTTTTAGTTTACGAGCCTAGCTACAAACAAATGGAATTTAGACCAGCGGGATGGCGCAAGCGACACAAATCCCCATTATTATATATAATATTCTAATCAAGTCGTCTAACTTGAAATGTTTACTCACTGAAAAAACAAGTGATCTCAACATATAACAAATGTAATACATTTATAGAAAATAGAACCAATTTAACTAACATCGAATAGAAATATGAAGTGCATAAATCAACTAATCGCCAAGTTTATTGGGTCATTAAAACTATTCAGTATGCTCCCCCCTTGTAAGCCAAGTAAACCTGGAGATTTCCTTATCAATGTTTCCCATCAAGTTTTCATCTCTGAGTTGGTATCACTCATCTATTAACTCACTCGTAGATTTTTCGAATTGCCAAGTTGTGGCTTTTTCTTGGATGATTTATTTGACAAGTAGGAAATTCCTGACGTCATCATCATTTTTCTATACACACTGCAGCGTGTTTAAGACTCAGGTCTCGATTCAAGATTAAACATTTTAAGGCAGACATTACTTTTTATCTGATGTATGCAGATTAAGAAGCTAACGAGCAAGCGTGACTACCTAAATTCTTCTTTGAATTACAGGATTAGAGATTATTGTGAAAATTAACAACATCATCAAACATTTACAAAAGTATTGGTTAGTTCGTAAATATTTCTCTACAAGACATTTAGTTAAACATGTCGAGACGGCACATAAGGGGAGGTGCTGAACTTTGAGACACTTAGTTAAACATGCTGCGACGGTACATAAGGGGAGGTGCTGAACTTTGAGACACTTAGTTAAACATGCCGCGACGGCACATAAGGGGAGGTGCTGAACTTTGAGACACTTAGTTAAACATGCCGCGACGGCACATAAGGGGAGGTGCTGAACTTTGGTTTCAGGTGACATATTCTCCCTGAATGGGATACCAATTCATCGCAGGTTAACTTCCAGCCACCCTCGGTACCCATGATACAGCTGGGTAAACTAAAACGTTTACACGTTTGCGTAAAATGTCTTGTTTAAAGATACAACAACGTGTCGCGAGCAAGCCTCGAACTCACAACCTTCTGACTATGAGTCCACAGTTGTGATTAAACCAGTATAAAATACAGGCTCTGTCTTTTAGGTACTGGTTATGAAATAAAGAGAAACGTTTTGCTCTTTCTATGAGTTTTATATGAGTGAGAACAGACCATGAATACTATATGAAAACCCGAAAGATTAAACCAGTATAAAATAAAGGCTCTGTCTTTTAGGTACTGGTTATGAAATAAAGAGAAAAGTTTTGCTCTTTCTATGAGTTTTATATGAGTGAGAACAGACCATGAATACTATATGAAAACCCTAAAACCCGAAAGATGGAGCTTTCTTCTTCAGGGGTAATATTGCAAATTTTTGTTTGGCTCACCTAGTCAACTGTATTATTCCACTTTAGTAATATTCTAAATAGGACTCCCAATAACATTTAAATTGATATATTCTAAAATTCAAATCCCCAACAAACGCACGTGAATAAAGATTCGGTAACTTTTTTTCTAGAAATTAGGTACTGTATATAAGTCTGCTTATTCTACTCTCTTTTATTATTTTGATATTTGAAAAAAGTTTTATCAAGTAACCAAAGTATAGTCTGTTAATTTTTTGATATTGCCGTTTTTAATTAACACATCAATGAAACACCGTGACACCTTTATAGGTAATATTACATTTTAGACAGCCATAAAGATATGCCATCTGTACTGTTCGTAATTCATAGGATTGTCACAATCTTTAGAGCTGATATATGTATGTAATAACTATAACTAAAATGATAAAAAAGGACGAGGATTACCAAGTACTTAATAACGTAGTGAAGGGGCATAAAATACATTGGTCAATAATAATATTTCATGTATAAGAAACAGGTAATATACATCCTACATAATTAAACAGGTAATAGACATCCTACATAATTAAACAGGTAATATACATCCTACATAGTTAAACAAGTAATATACATCCTATATAATTAAACAGGTAATATACATCCTACACAATTAAACAGGTAATATACATCCTACATAATTAAACAGGTAATATACATCCTACATAATTAAACAGGTAGTATACATCCTACATAATTAAACAGGTAATAGACATCCTACATAATTAAACAGGTAATATACATCCTATACAATTAAACAGGTAATATACATCCTACACAATTAAACAGGTAATATACATCTTACATAATTAAACAGGTAGTATCTATCCTATATAACAAACAGGTAATATACATCCTACACAATTAAACGAGTAATATACATCCTACATAATTAAACAGGTAATATACATCCTATATAATTAAACAGGTAATATACATCCTACATAATTAAACAGGTAATATACATCATATATAATTAAACAGGTAATATACATCCTACATAATTAAAC
>NW_013666060.1:567812-586625 GCF_000517525.1 Limulus polyphemus | reverse complement strand
ACGGAGACGTAACAATATATATAGCATGTTTATTTCAAAGTGTGCAATATGTATGTTATCTTGTATTTTTCTTTATTGCCTCGAGTATTGTGGATGCATCTCTGATTGGCATACTCCTTTCCGTACAAGAATCTACTATATCTGGTAATAAACATTACATGTAGAATGCTTTCAGTTTAGGAATTATTTTTTTCCCAAATTCATCATTTTTACTACAATCTGAATGCCCATCATAAATGGTGTCCATACAGTATAGTCACAGTAGTTTCTTCTATTAATATTTATTTCTCCTTGCACTTGGTTGTAGTAGTCATGGTTAGTCTTCAGTATAATCAGCCATTCTAGAGTGCAGAAGAAACTTTTGATTTTTTATAGGCGCTTCCTCATCTCTCTCTCTATATATAAACGAAATATGTGTTTGTTTGCACCCTAATTCCTCCAAGCCTATAGGGCCAATCTCAACCAAAATTTGTATGAACTATGGTGAGTGTCCTAATGGGGTAAAAATTGAACTTAACCTTATTTTTATTTTGTAAAGTCTGTTGGTTAAGTATTCCCAGCCTATTGAGTCAATTTTAAACAACCTTGGCAGGTTGATGCTTTAGACAATGTTGAATATTCTAAAGGGATTCAAGGTCAAAGTATGAAAGTTGCTGTATTGTTTCTCAAATAACCATCCTTTTCTCATGGTCAATGAGATCTAGAGTATACAAGGGTGGGATTACTTCAAAATCTTTATTATGTTGGTTGATGGAAAGCAAACTGTAAATGAAGAAGCTTTGTTATAATTTTTAAAATTTTGAAATAAAGTTTATGTTCAAGTTATTACTTTGAAATATATGACTGCTGTTAAACTTACATTGTTTTAATTAAGTTTAAACATTACCAATCAGTTGACGGGTATTTCAGCTTGTTAGTTATGTGTTCTGCTGTTTTGAGACCCTTAATTTCTAAAATCCTGTCTCCCCTGACCAGTTCTTCAGGACTAGCTCCAAGAAATCTGTGTTCTAAATTTACAAATAACCCAAACTTTTCTACAGTAAACTTTTTTCAGTTTTCATAGTATACTATAGTTAGATGTTCACAGACTTTCCCATATTCCATAGCTGATATAATGATATTGGTACTGTAAAGATTTTTTATTTTCTTCTGGCAAGACATTGTTGTTCTCATTTTACTTATGGAGCCAAAGAATTATTAACAGAGAAAGAGTCATAACCAATTAAAGGCATAAGATTATTTCATAGATAAAAGAGCTGATGAACATATTAGACAAAACTCAGCACTTGCCCCTAAACAATCATGGTTAACCATTAAAGAGTTTCAGCAACACAGAGAATGCTTGTGAGCTACAACAGAAAGAAACAGTTAGATAAGTGGAACCTATCTAATTCAGTGCTCAGAACACTATGCTTAGTGGTAATGCTAATAAGCTTAATGTTTTATAAAGCATGGATAAATTCTAATTAAGATGCTTAAATTGGATGGATTATGCAGATTTAAAAAGAAATAGACAGCAAAAAAAGGCAACAAAAGGTTGTCATATTCAGTGGCTACTACAGTAGTTAAACTGAATGATTGTAAATAATCAAATCTAAATTAAGATATAGAGAGATTGTACAGATTAAAAACAAAATTAGGTTAGCTTAGTAGTGAATTAATGAGATTAGTAAATCATAAAATATAAATATTTGAGACAAAATTAGTAGGATTAGTTTAAAAAAAATAACAGTATTCGAGACAACAATATGATCTAATTCATGACATGAATTGTATTTAACTAATTGTAATGGCGAAATGGCAATATGAAGCAATGGAAAGTGGTGTAAATTTGAAATTCAGAAATAACTCAAAACTAGGAATTGAATGTTGACATATTGGAACAATGATGAAGAAAATGCAAACTGGAAGTATTATTACAAGGAACTGTAGATATTGACAATACTTGCAGAGTATACATGTAGCACTAGTTGATTCATCATATGAACACACCAAAATATAAATAAAAAGTAATATTTTTGGACGAAAAATCAGTTCTCTGTTGACAAATCCAGAGTAAAGCTGTTCTTTGAAATATGACAAATGTTTGACATAAAAACTCTCTGTAAGTAACTATTGCTACTCTCTCTAGTTTAGCAGCATAAACAGTAAATGATGAATGATGTGTGCAAATAATAAAATGGTGTTAAAAGAGAACTCACTTACTGATTTAATAAATTTATTGAAGAAATAATAGCTTTGTTGAGAGATATCTTAGAAGAAGTGTTGACCAGATTGTATAAACTAAACTATGTCTTAATGTATTTTACATAATTTTTCAATTGATAATTTGTTTGCTGTAGTGTCAGATTTAATTTATCTTCTTGAGGGTTTAATCAATGAACAGTTGCTCACTCAGAATGATAAATTTAATGTTTTTAGTGTAGAAGCTTCTCAAGATAGTTTTGGTACTGTAGACTTGAATGAGTATTTGAATATTTTGAATTAAAGTGTTATATGTTATTTTGTATCTCAGTCTCCAAGTCAATTCTTTATTCTAACTGTAAACTTCCTTGAGTTGATGACTTGTGTACTCCATTCATGATTGCATAAGCTGGATTTAAATACATTCATTTGTAACATGTTAAAGTTGAAACTCCAAACAACTAGCCTCCCATTACAATAGATGCATACATAATGCATGTTTCACTAGTTATAAGGTTAGGTTTAAAGTATATTCTTATACTAACCCTGTATCTATGTAGCTCTGTTTTCATTTGTATTTCTAATTTTAATGATTGGTTCAAAAACTTGGTAGTAAATCATTTTGCTGCAACTAAATATAATAAATGAAAGACTCACTGTTTAACCAATCACTTTAGTATTATAGAAGCTATTTAAAATAGCAACACTTACTATTTTCTATAGAACATTCACTTGAAGTACAAAACATAATATTGTTGCGTCATCGAGTCACATGACTACTGTGACGCAACATTTCTAGGAACTATCATGTACTTTGGCGAATGTTCTAGTTCTTACTAGATATAGGGTAGGCTGGTATATAAAAGAGGGGAATGTAATGTCTGGGTAGTCAGTGAGTAATTGAACTGCAGTCAGAGAGCACGAGAGACATTACAGCGTTTGTTTAGCGCAATTGTTGAAGTTGAGTGTATCGGTAAAGTTATATTCGGAAAGAATAAACCAGTTTTTATTAAGAAAGAACTTGTGTCGCTTAAGTTTCGTCGGAACGAAGTTACAGAAAGTTAATTAACAAACGGAGACGTAACAGAAATCTACAGACCGGCGTGTAATAACAACCTAGGAAAAATGCTATGCAACAACAAAGACAGAATCGAAAAGTACAGCAACAGTGATGTTTACCAATTAACATGTCAAGACTGCAATTGTGTATATATATAAGTCAAACAGGACGTTCCATAGAAACGAGAATTAAAGAACACTCTAGAAGATGGAAATTAAGGAAAACTGTTTCAACCTTTGCATCCCACATTATTGAAACTAAACACCAATTTGATCCATAAAAAAATCTCAAAATTATACATACCTGTGAAAAAGGTAAAACTAGACAGTCTGGAAATTTTACAAATATATCATCATCATCAAGTGCTGTGGTTTTTAGCGTAGGCGATCATGTCCCTCCTGGTCCCAGGCACTTGTAAGTGATTACATCAGTCACCCTCTTATTGTGTAACCAAATTGTTGAACTATTCAGGAACTTCTCTCGCTGTCTACCTCTACTTCTTTTCCCCGGAAATCTTTCAGTTATTACCTTTGGCGCAAATAGCCTAGTTGCTTTTCGCCATAAAACAACAAACAATCAACCAACCTCAGTTATTACCAAGTGTTCCACCTCCTTTCTCCTCATCACATGATCAAAGAATGCTGCTTGTCTTTTTCCTACTTTTGTTATCAATGTTGTTTTTGTTTCTGTTTGTTGTAGAACTTCTTCATTTGTTTTCCAGTCATTGTAGGAAACCCTAAGCATTCTACGCAGGAACCATATTGCGGTCGCATTAAGTGATTTTTCCATTTGTTTGTCTAAAAACAAACCCAGAAAATGTTCTAAACAACCAAACCAATTTAAGCTCCTCTCCACTCCTTACCACAGTGTGTCTAGGTGAATATGAGTCAAGGTCACCTCCGGTTCTTTGTTTAAACATACATATAAAACCTGCTACAGAAAATTTCAGTCTGTACCTGATGATGCCTTTACTGGCGAAACCATGGTTGTAATAAATTATGTGTTTGTGAAACGTACAATTGTCTTGTTTTTTCCTCAATTCTGTAATTATGGAGTTTCACCAAGTACTGACGATTTCAAGTATTAATTATATATTTTAATATTACATTTGTATACCACAAATGACTTATAATCTGACAATGAGAGTGAAATTATTCTACTGAGCTAGAGTCATAGCATGCCTGTCCACTGTTGCTGACTTGCTTCTGACTTATAATCTGACAATGAGAGTTAAATTATTCTACTGAGCTAAAGTCATAGCATGTCTGTCTACTGTTGCTGACTTGTTGTCAGGTGAAAGTTGTGGTGTTTTGGAACACTGATGTCAAACAAATAAGTTAAAAAGTATATGCAAGAATGTAAATTCAAGAAATACAATGCAGAAAACAATTTTTAACTCAGACAGCAAGGGAAAGAAGCAAACACAAGTAAACAAATAAAACAAAATATTTATTAAACAGTATCTGTGGTTATGTGAGTCCTTACTTACTGGCTAGCTTCTTAATCAGTTGAGCTCAAACTGGCTGCTAAGGCTGAAGAGACTGTGTACTCATGTCTGCATAGGACAAAGACAAAAATAATTTTGATTTCCTACCCAAATTTAGACAAAAATGATATATGTACCATAGGATTTTGATATACTGAACTTTGTCACTGATATTTGGCTTATCGCAAATAACATTTATAGGGAAGAACACTCACAACTCATAACAATTTGTACAAATATCTATGTCACTCCTCGACGCAGTTCCAAGGTGATATGTAACCTTCACATGACTAAAAGGATTAGCACATGTTTATTACTGTTTTAAATTTGTTCAATAAGATCATGCTACATGCAGAACACCTACAGGAAAATTTAAAAAGAAATACCTGATTATATCTCACTAAATATATATATCATAAATTCATAACTATTCCAGCCAGGACAAGGGTAAATTTTGTGCCAATCAATATACATTAAAAAAAAACAAAAACAGAATAGCTCATTTCGAACTTGAATGTTTTTAATCTCATTTGGCTAATAATTTTCCTAAGGCAGCATCAAAATTTCATATCACTTGGGTACTTTGTCTTCTGCCTGTGACTCTCCCACTTTTTGTATGGCTGCATCTTGTGAACACTCAATATATAATAAATCAGATCATTTTTTTTTGTGATTTATGGATTTCAGCTACAAGTACTTTACTTTTATGCGATTTTCTTGTTATGTAATCAGTCAGGAACATTGACAATGTTTGCAACATGAGTGTTGATATAAACAGTTTTCATGTTTGACATTTTTCAGGATTTTGGATTATAGCTGTGTTTCAGAAATAAATGAACAGTTTACAAATCGAACAAAATACTTTTTGTATATATATACCATGCATTTATATGTTCTTGTATTATTACATTATTTTTTCTGTATATATACAGGTTTCATATAGCATGTAGCCGAGAAAACCATTAAGTTGATTCCATTCTAGGTGCCTTTATTTCTTTGGTAGACAAAACCTGTTCTACTGGGGTATGATGTGGGCGTAAAGGTATTGCTGCAATACTGCTTATTGTACAAGGATGTCGACAGTAGTGTCCTTCGTTGGTAGTTCAAGTGATGTCTATAATGGTTATGGCTTCACCTATTTTTGAATGATAATGACCACTCATGTGGGTAGAGCTGGTCACTCTGGGTAAATACGACTTTTCTTGGAAACTAAGAAACTCTGGATTTAGTCAGTCTGGTACAAGAACTCAACTAGAACAGTTGAATATAGAAGATCCTGTAGAAGCAATTGTCCCATGGCAAAAGCACGTACATACAGCGTATTTGTGTTTCTGAATTAATAAAGGCTTGTTTACTTAACACTGTTTCCAGTCTTTTTATGCCATTTTCACAACTTAGTTACTAGAGATATATCATTACTTTGCAATCGGTATCTTGACTGAATCTCT
This sequence comes from Limulus polyphemus, assembly GCF_000517525.1. NCBI lineage: Eukaryota > Metazoa > Arthropoda > Merostomata > Xiphosura > Limulidae > Limulus > Limulus polyphemus. The sequence goes on along the minus strand of NW_013666060.1, from coordinate 580,447 downwards.
TGTTATTTAAACGGAACTATCCTGTTATTCTAAAATTAATTCAGTTTTATCTGGATATACCACGCTTTTATATGTTTAATTCTAGAATATGACATCTCGAGCTAGCGTTCATCGTCATGTGCAGTTTCACTTAACTTATCCTGATTATTGGACTGAGTACTCTTCTTACATATAGCCAGCCCTAATTTTGAAATACTGGCTAGAGGGAAGGCACCAGTCCACCACCTATAAGAGCTTTGTTCGGTAACTTTGAACAGGATTACGGGAATTATTGTCAGATGTATAACACACCCACAGTTGAAAATGTGCAACATGTTCATAGCATCGCGGTTCAAAACTTCGACCTTATGAACCACTGTCCGGTACGCTAACACTGACCTACACCCAGCCATTAATAAAGTTTTTTTTTGTATGTTTTTAATAACAAAACTACACAATGAAACATTTGCATAGTACCCACCACGGGTTTCAAACCACAGTTTTTCACGTTATAAGCCCTTAAGTGGGCCATCAGGAGCATTGAAATTTATATCACAATATGTATGTTATATATATTTTAAGAATGACAGTTTCATATCTTAGTGATAATTCTATATTCTTCTCTGATAAAATATGCATGCACATTTATATACAATAAGGTCTAAATTTTTTTACCAAAGCAGTTTCATAAGGAAAAGTAAGAAAGTAGGTGTAAGAACATTATTAGTGCGAGCTGACATGTCTGGCGTATTGCAGAGCGTGGGACGTTTGGGAAAGTTTGTTAGAGTTGCTTCTGAATTTTGTTATAACAGGATTTACGTTGGTTTAGGTAAGTATATATTGCATAGTGTGTTTTTTGTCTTTAAAAAATGTACTATGTTTTTAAAATGGTTTTAGCGTAGAGTGTTTTAGAGCATAAGACAGAATTTATTTTCTGCAACTGCAAAGTTAAATTAGGCTTAAACGATATTGTCAATAAATTGAATAATGACAAAGAAGACCGTTAACACACTGACTTGTTAACAATAACAGCAACAGTTTTAGCTTAAAACTGACACAGTAATATTTAATGGGCCAAAATAAATCGAACTGTTGGGACCAACATGCCTGAAACTTGAAAGTGAAACTCGTTGAGAGTTCGAAACGTGACGTTACGTGTGGGGACTGAGTCTGGTCATACGTAATTATTTTTCTTGAGCGTCGTTTATCATTCTGTTATGTATATCCCGAATAATATTATTGTTTGTTTCTTTGTTGTTGAATTTTACACAAAGCTATTCCAGACCTGTCTGCACTAGCTGTCCTTAATTTTGGAGTGATACTGATAAGACTAGAGGGAAGGCAGTTAGTCAACACCACCCACTGCCAAGTGCCAACTCTTGGGCTACTCTTTAAGTTTAACAACGAATAGTGGGATTGACCATAACATTATAGTGCTCTCATGGATGAAAGGGCAAGCATGTTTGGTGATTGGATATGAACCTGCAACCTGCAAACTGTGAGCCATTTGTTCAGTAAGAGTTAGAAATTACTTGCCCGATTCAGACTTTCACAGGCTCAGGGCAATTGAGAAACTTAATATCTAGAATTTTGGGAGAGAAAAGAAATAGGAATTGGTCTTCTAGACTAAACATTGATAACCTTTATGTATCAAATACATGTATCATTCTCTAATAAGTTTACCAATAGATGTTTCTATTGTAATTTCTGGACAGTGGTAAAAAATTATCATGGATGCAGTTGTAAACAATATCTCTTCTTAATTTAATTAATCATATTGAGTTTTTTTTTCTCTACCAGTTTTTTCTTTTTAAATACATAAATCAAACATAAATTGCTATGCTTAGGTGGCAAGTTTGAAAAAGAAAAAAAAATGTAAGAACACTTTCTCATATACAATTTTACACAAGTTTAGGGTTCTACCTGTTCCCATATAAAGTGTAACGAAACTCACAAAATGTTGTTTTTGTGTTGATGAAATGTCTTCTTTAAGTAAAATGACTTGCTCAGGGTCATTTCATTTTAATCAAGATGTGCACTGTGAAAATGTTTTTCACATTGTTTGTGATATTAGGACATGCTACACACTTAATAGAAACAACAATAAATGTTCATCAGCTATTTCTAATGGCTTTTGTTATTTAATGTCTGATCAATCATATCTAAGTTTGTCACTCACTGAATGATCTAAGACTATTACTTCTGCCTTGCAGTTTTCTTGTTTTCTATTGATAGGATTATAAAATTTCTGGATGACCCCTATTTTTGATTGCATTAACTTGAACAGGAAGCCCATCTTGACTGTATACCCAACATTTGAATTTTATGCAAACATTACATCTTCCAATCTTGCATTTACAATAGAGACTATGTAAACTTAACTTTTAAACATTCTTCCAGTGTATACTGGCCAATTAAGCACTGATGATAATGAGTCTTCTATTGGTAAACTATTTGCAAAAGGCAGTATACTTTAACTAAAATCTTGACATAAAAGGGGGAGAGCATTAATTTTCAAATGATGATTTTTCTTCAACGACCACAAAAGTTTTATTTTTGAAAACTGCAACATTAACAATTTTAGTACTTTCTGGACATTGTGGTGACCAAAACAGTCACTAGTTTTGATAAAATGAACAACTGATTTTAGGTTTAGATATGCTTTAACCCATTTATTCTGTATGGATTTTTGGTGTGATAAAAGGGTCCTTTTATTTTATGTAGACAGTTAGAAGATGGTTAGATTATTTAAGTTGTGATTATAGCTGATTATGATCAGGAAAGAAATCATAATTTAAACATTTCAGCTTGTTTCCTGTTTAAGTCTGAGTTTAAGTTACACTTAAAGAAATTTTATCCAGATTATTATATAAAAAAAACCCGAAAGAATTCTCAACAGCTGCGGCACTTGAAATTTTTTTAGGCAGGATTAGAGTAAATTAATCAATGAGACCTTGGGCATGGTCAAATAAATCAGTTGAAAGGGTTTGACCTCCTGAATCCAAAACTGTAATTAGATCTCAAATCAGTCAAGAAATGACAGAACCATTAAGCTAAAAGTTTGTACTTGAAAAAAAGAGCCATTCTATGAACCACTATGCTATGGCTAAAAATTGAAAGTTATTATACTAAAGTATGAATTTAGCAATGTATTCAATAGCAAACCAGAAGCTGCTGATAATTTAGAATAAACAATTGATGCTGGAACTCCATTTTTCCTATATATATTCACACTTATGGTTTTCCTTCTCCTCAAGAAATCCCAATTGGAGTTTTTAAAAACTACTATAGTTAAGCAGTTGAAAGACTTGAAATTCCAAATATGATATTTAAGCAGTCACACTATCATTAGCACACAGTCACAATATTACCTTACAGGTAAGCACTGTATTATACACTAACAGCATATAAATTATGTGATATCATAAGAAATACATAATGAATATTTAGTTCAGGTGGCCAAGATGTATCAGGGAAATATCAGGTTCTTTCCTTTGCACTTAATTTTATGATGAAAAAGATCTACTGTTTATTATACATTACATTAACCTTGGTGCTCAGTCCTTTTTCCAGACATTCCTTATTAAGCCCCATATGGTTTATAAAGACTTGTATTTTGTCTTGTTGCCACTGTCAAGAGTTTCCAGCCATTCAGTCACTCCAACCTGGGTTGCCAGCTGTCCTACTTAGAGATCAAATGTGTTATTTTAGTACCAACTGTGATTGAAGTGTTTAGTTACTTTGGTTAGTGGCCATTCATGTGACAAGGGGAGGGGGGGGTCAAAAAGTGGCCTAAATTTTGTGACGTCTTTTATAGAAGGCTCCTTACAAAAAAAGTCCTACTTCAAAATGTTTAAGAGTTGGTAAATCTACTCCCACCAGACTTTCCTTCTGCTGCAGTGACACTATTTCTGATCACATTAACTTCAACAAGAAGCCCATAATGACTTCATCCCCAACATTTGAATTTCATGCAAACATCACATCTTCCAATCTTGCATTTGCAACAGAGACTATTGTAAACATGACTTGTTTGTCAGTATTTAAGAAACATTCTAGATAATGCTATGTATTACTATTTCCAGTTGAGACAATACTTTTCTAATTGGGTGGCAGTGCTCTAGATAAGCTTTTGACATAAATATTTTACTGCTGCATATAAACTGCAATGCTGAAAATGGAAATAATGTTGAAAATGTGAATATTTTCAGTTTTTAGTGACTTTTTCATTATCAGAGAACTGACATTTTGATACTGCTTTACTGTATTTACTAGATGCTTGTTCTTTTTATTTGTATATGGACAATTACAGTTTAAATTCAGTTGATAAAATTAAACTGGTATAACTTTTGGTTCAACAGTAATCCAAAACTACATGTAATCACTATATAATTCTTCAGTTAGTTTATGGTGATAATGATCTCCATGCTTTGCATCAGTTTGATTACCAATACAGGTATTTGTTTTTTGTTTCCAACTGGTGAATATGCACCTGTATGTGAATCATATATGTATGTACATGTGAATATTGTGTGTATTTAATACACATACATGGACTTCACATGTGGTTGAAACTGTAATACTGAAGGAGTTTAAAGAGGAAATTGAATTAACGTTTTAAAGATCAGGGTTGTAAATACGAAAAAGAGTTTTTATAAATACAATGTAGTTGACAGTAGAGGCTTAGCATAAACATTCTGGATTTTGTGTCCATGATCTTGTAAAAATAAAAGTTTACCTTATGTCTCAAGCTGATACTAGAGGTGTCATTAAATTATCACAATTATTTATAGATCCTTATTATGTTAACCAAAAAATAAAAAGGTCACTTGCTGTATTAGTGGTATATCCAATGGAATAGATCTTGCACTGTATTTGTAACTAACACATTAGCTTATTCTGTTATAGATGTAATACTTTGAAAGTTTCCTTGTGTTCAGTGTGGTTTCTAATGATGTGCAGGGTCTTGATCTTGATTTTGGGCTTAATAAATTGATGATTATGGTGTTTATTAAAATATTTAGAGGGATGAATTAGTTGAAAAACAAGACATTTGAAACATTTTCAGTTGTTTGAAATGCTTAGGTGGAACATTTGGAAATTTTAGTAAAGTAAACTGAGGTAATAATGTTTTTTTCAATTTAAAAACAAGCAAGGCAGATTTGATAAAGTGTAGTTGTGCCAGGTGTAGAAGTCCTTTTTTTAAATCTTAATTTATTTTGTTCCTATAGTATTAAAGAGGGTTTGTTCTTTGTATCACCCACAACATCTTAATTTATTGTTGATGGATTGGTTAAGATCCCCATTAAAAAAAACTAGGTTGAATGAGAAATCTGTATACAAGATGGAATTACTTTTGAACTGGACCTTATGGCCATAGTATGTATTACATTATTTGCATAATAGTCATATGCAAGTTGTGTTATTTGTCAATCTATAAGAATTATGTTGTTCTAGTAGTAGTTATTAGATATAATTTTACAAAATGTAACTTCTTTAGTTTAATTATGTATCAAAAGTACTTGATTATGTCTTTTTTTTGTATAAGTATGTTGATATATATTGTATAATAATGCAAGTTATTCTTTAGCATTAGTGAGGATATTTAACTACCTTGTTTGGTAGCAGTTTAGGTTAAGGAATAAGTTAACTTGAATGTGGTTGCTTTTGTGAATAGAAAGAAACATTTTAAAATAATAAGAATTTTATGTAAAATAAGAATTGGGAATTACAATAACTATTAGATTTAATAAGATTTTTAGTTCTTTCAACTATCTTGTTTGTTTTATAACCATGGCCAGATTTTCACTTCAAACTAGTATGTTACTTCAAAATTAAGGATGGATGGTGTAGATAGCCCTCAAGTAGCTTGATACAAAGATACTTTTCTCAAGATGTATTTCTACACTATTTCACAGATTTATTTAAGAAATATTTTTAATCACAGATGTCATTTTAATTATCTTTTATTCCTGGGTCTTCTCTTGACATTACATCTAAACTACAGTATAGGAAGGGCATTTGTGGCTTTTCACTTGTATGGGATCCCCTGGCAATAAGAGAATTTTGAAAAATTACATTTAGAAATGTTTACTCTGCATAACAAAGAGCTGTTATTTCACACCACTGTCATGAATGTTTTATACACATAAACCTCCCATTCCTCTACTTATTGAGTACTGCACCAGCCTATGTTGTAATCCTCATTAAACTATAACCTTCCACCAGTAGGAGGACAGTAATCTTCCATGCACAGTAATCCTCATGAGCACTAGCATTTGAACAAAGACTCCTTTCCTTGATACTGCTGGCCTTCAGTATGTCCAAAAGTTTTTCTTTGTTTTTGGAATTTAGGGAGTTTTTGCATTGATTTTGTTATTCAACTTTCATATAACCCTTGAATTGCAGTTGACATCATATGATGCAGCATTTTGCATGCAACATTTTGAATGGCTCATCACAAAAATTTGCAAATCTTTGCACATGGGGTAGTAGGCAGATTTACACAAGTTACAAATGAAGGGTTAAACCTTATTGTCTGGCTCTTCTTTGTACTTGAGTACTTTTACTGTAAACTCAATCTGTTATAAAGCAAAAATAACAATAATAAAAATGTTTTCATGGATTATTTTGACAATGAATACCCAAAGCCATGTTTCTGCTACTTCATGAGGTTCTGACACTTCATACCAGGAGTCCTCTCCTACTGTTTCATGGCAACTAAAGGCATTCTGACTGAATATTACCCTCATTGTGCATGATGTAGTTAGTTCTATTCTGCCTTCTTCATATCTTCTCTGGGTTTCTTGACCTTTTGTTTCCATTGCTTCAGCTGAGTTAGTCTTTTGATGATATTAACCATCTGCCTTCACCTCCTGCCTTTGCTTTTGATTTTTCAGTTCTTCTGTTTTTGATGAGGAGCAACTAATTGTCCCTTCCTCCATTACTACATTGATTATTCAGATGTTTGACATCCTTTCTCTTTCTACAGTTATTTTTGATGAGTTTTGGGCTACATTGCTTCATAAGCCTCATCCTTTTAACTATATTTTCTTTCCCTTCTACCCTGATATTTGTATTCATGTTAATACCTTTTTGTTTCAGCATTTCACTAACTCGTAGCAGCCTCGTTCATTTCAAGTTTGTGACACTTTTTCTATGGCCTATGGTCAAGATTCTTGTATTTTTCTTGAGCTTCAGCCCTTTGAGTCTCTTTTTCCAGCTTGGGTATCTCTCCTTTTCTCTACTTTATCTCTCACTCATCCTCAGTCTGATCATCTTCATTTTGCTCTTGCTTCTTTGTTGTTGTTTACACTTCACCTCTCAGAGACTACATCATAATCTCAACAGCTTTGCTGGGGATATTTGCTCCCTACCTGTTTACCACATTAACTTCAATCTCTTCTTTTAAAGTGTTCCAGTTAACTTTGTTCCTTGTTTTTGAGATTTAATGGTTGGAATGCCTTGTTTTTGTGTGTATGTCTCCCTAATCTTTGTGACATACATCTGGCACCCTTTCTTCAAGATGAGGTCTTTGGAGAAATTTCTTACATTTTAGAAACTCAAGCTGAGGCTGCTTGTCAACAGTTTCCTGTGATTGCTTTGGTTTCCCGATTTGCTCCCTCCAGGGGTCCCAACAGTTTTCTAGTCCTTGGGAGACTTGTCAGGATGCCCTCAATCCTGTTTCTCATCTTCATGTGTCTTTTTGACATTCCCTGTCTTGGAGGACCAGCTATTGTGGATCACAGATGTGACTTGCTTTTGGAACTGCCCCTAGGTTCTGATCTGGTTGGAGCTTGGCTCTTCCTCTATGTGCATCTGTGTACTTCCTTTGCACATGAAGTTTGAGTTACACAGGAGTGCTTTTCAGTGGACTTTCCCTGTGTTTTCACACTAAACTTCCTCTTTCTCCAGTTGTCTTTCCACCCCAATCAGATTCCTGTCAACACTTAAAGGAGCCTGTCTCCATTCTTTAAGCTATGGATGCCATGAAACAGGTTCTCAACCCCTCTATGGGTCTTTACTCTTGTCTTTTTTTGTCATTTTCCAGAAGAGTGGTGGTTGGCAACCTATTATATATATTTCAAATTTTATTCCCTCCAGGTCATCCTACTCTTTCTCATCTCACTTCATCTTTGACCTGGCTTTTCAGGGGAAGTGTATTCATTTCTGCAAACACTGGTTATGGGACAGTTTTGTCAATAACCTTTCTCAGCCATTCCCTTTTTTTCTCCAGATTTGACAGACCTCTACTGAGCATTTCTCATCCTTCTGGACTCGAACCTCTGTTTTGTTCTCTGGCCTCTAAAGTGTTTTTTGTTTGTACTTTTAGCCATCTTTTTCTTGTATTTCTTTAATTAAAGACATATTTTCTTCTTGCTTGTGGGAAACAACTCTGATGTATTTTCCTTAGTTACCTCCTGCACAATAAGTTGTTTTTATTCCTGGACCATGGTGGTGATCAGATGTTCTCTTCCCTATCACACTCTCTCCTATTTCTTTTAAATATGATTGTTCTGACCCTGGTCATTTTCTGTGTCCTGTTTTGGTATTTTGATGGTATCATGCTTGGACTGTTTCCATAAATGGCAATCCCTATAACCTTCTCTTTCTGTGAAATTTCTTTTCTTCTCATAACTTACCACCTTCCACTTTCACTTGTTGGGTTTGTTAAATCATCAGTCTTGTTTATTCTTCCATGAGAGATGATGCCTGTTAACCTTTTCAGATCACTTCCCATCTGGCTTATCATCTCGCGGCTTCTCTTGATTCTCACTATTGATATCCCTAAACAAGATCTCACAGGTGAGGATTTTGATGTCCTCTGACACAGTTGTGTCCCATTACCTGCATCACATGGCAATTTTGTTTGCATCTGGGTTTTGTCTCTTTCTAATCACCATTCTCCAGTCTTCCTAGAGGCTCTAGTGAGGTGAGTTTTTGATTAATTTTTATTATTGTTTATTATGTATATATACTGGAGATGATGGAACCCACCATGTGGCTGGTGATGGCTCACAGGGAATACTTTTGTCTCCAAAAATGTGTATTAAGTAGGAGATAACAAAGTATTAAGCCTATCTGCTCCTGTTTGGTGCCTGCTACTAAGATAGTTTTCTGGTATTGTATATATATGTATTTTACCTTTCAAGCCATACTTCACAAGTAAAAAAAAAAATTTAACATAAGAAATGACAGCACCAGGTGTGTGCCTGCCTTCACACTTACCTGGTGCCTACTGTCCCTGCCCATTGCACAATATCAGTGTTGGATCTTATGCTGATGTGATGATTTCTGTTCAGTTTGAGCACCTCCCATGCAAATTCCTCTCTCCTGTTTTTTCTATTGGAGTAAGAGAGAAACCTTACTTCCTCAGCCCCAAGCAACATGGGAGGTTGATATGGAAAGTTCTCAATTTGGTTGGTGTCATCCCTCTGGTATGAGACTGAGTGAGTGCATCCCTTGATGTGAAGTAGGGCTGAGTGTTACCTGAAACTTTAGTACAGGTCACTCCACAACACTATGAACCAAGCTATTCCCAGTGATTAGGTCTGCCCAATATGTCTTTTTCTCCTCAGGATGCAAGTGTGAGATATTTTTCTCCCTGCATTTGATTTATTCTGGTAGGTATTTTTCCAATACAGTATGGCCTGAATTATTGTCCTACACTCACGCTCAGCTGACTTCCAGAGAGATAATGGCCAATTGAGCAGCCTTTTTCTCCTCCCACCTATGTGACACCTTCCATTCTCCCTTCCCACTTCAGGAGTATTTCTTTCACCTCATCAAGAAGGATCATTTGTTCAAATGCTAATGCTCATGAGGATTACTTCATGTGGAGAATGCATCACTCACCTATTGGTGGAGGGCTATAGTCTAGTAGTAATTAAAGTCATAGGCTGGCATAATACATGTTACTAATACACATAGGGCAAATACTTTGTTCAAGGCTTGTGGCATCCACAAAACTTCATGGCTGTGGTGCAAGGTAATATCTCTTTGTTGTGCAGAGAGATGAGCAACTATCTTAAATACATTTTCAGGTTAAGAAAATGTTAATGTTATAGCCTCCAGAAGTTTCATTTTTTTAATCTTAGTGTTTATTTCTTCTTTATCAGGACTGTGTTTGTTAAATATAAATACAGTTATTAGGCATCTTGTTTGTTCTGGTATCTAATTAGGTACAAAATTGATGAAATTGTATTTATGTGAATAACAAGGGCACTTATCTGGTTCCTTTGAATGTGATCTCTATAAGTAGTGTATTCAAAAATAGTATAATCCTACTTTTCACTCTATAAAGATTTTAACATGTACACACTCATAATATAAAATTGAAATGCTTTTGATAATATTATAATATTCAGAAAATATATACTTGTGCATGGTACAATTGATATCAGACAGGTACCTCTAATAAAACTGGTTTTTAGTAATCAGTAGTTATTCAGCTCAGTTTTGGAAAGAAAAAAGTTACTTCATATTGCTCAGCATATATTTTAATCACTTGTTTAAATGTTTTGTCCTTCTGAAAAAGAATGATAAGATAACATAAAACAGTTTATAATGAGAAAATAAGGTTTCACTTTCAAAAGGTTATATTTGAGTGTTACTGTGGGCTTACAGCTGATATTTTTTCAATTCTTTTACAGGATTCCAGACAAATTTTCATAGTAATCCTACAACTGTTAGCCAGTCTGATATGAAAGTGCATTTGCTTCCAGCCCTTTCAGATAATTATATGTATTTGTTGGTAGATGATGCTACCAAAGAAGCTGCAATTGTTGATCCTGTGGAACCAGAAAAGGTAGCCTGAAAAGATGTACATGTCAGTAACCTAATGTATTACTCTTTTTTTTTTTATCAGTATGAACATGTTTCTTAAGAATTTTTAATTTGTGTAAATGATCATGTTAAGTGTACAAAAGCTAGAAGAAAATGGAAACATCTTCTAATTTCATATGATACTGAACCCCTTTCTTGTGTGTGAATGGACATGCCTGCCTTTTAAATTTTCTAATCACATGCAACTTCATTTCCAGAAGTCTAGAGTGAATGTATGTGTTGTAAGGTTTTAGCCATACCTGTTATGTTTCTATTACAGACATCTTGTATTATAGGAATGATGTCAGGAAATTTCAAAGAGGGATGACAGTAGGCACTCATCTGGCAAGTGCATCCAACATTTGAGACTGTACGGGTTGCTGATGTGTCTAGAACAACAACCTCTTAAGATGATTTAAGCCTAAGTTCTAAAACCTCGAGCATGAAGGCTACAGTGGCAGGAAGACCATCTTTTATATGTACAAAAGTAATCAAAGTAAGCTCAGTCTTGAGCACCAGCAACTTGTATTAAAGAGAATTGGGCAAACTATGATCAATGATCCTGGAAACCATAGTGGGGCATCCTATACAGAGACATTAATTACATGATAAATACATGTTTGTATGCATTTAGTGATGCAGTTTTAACAAAAACTGTGGGTCCAAGATGAAAGGGATGTTGTTAAATAAGCAATGGTCAATTTCCCCTTAAATGAATATTTGGTTTATTTTTAAATAAAACTGCTTCTCTCATCACTGCAAGAGAAGTTGCAAACTGGTTTACCAAGCCTGAAGAGTTAATCAATCTGCTATTGAATTTTAATTGCATTGAATCATTTAAATTTTATGCTTTTGAAAAACTGCATTAGCATCACACTGCATAGCAGTAATAAGATAAAACATTTTGAAGATTGAGGTTTTGTTTTGTATAAAAACTTAAATGTTTACTGAGTGATCGAAAAATTTTAAGATACTGATGAACTCTGGCATTGAGCAAAAGGCCTCCTTGGTACTGGATATACTATTACATTATTCTTGACTTTTACTCATAAGTTCTTATAATTAGTAATGTAGTCTTCTCCCATCGATTGTGTGGTCACTTGAATCACTGAGACAAAAAAACAAACTAGCTTACTGATTTGCGAGTTTGCTGGATAATGAGTAATGCTAATTTAAGTAAATAATGATAATGAATTTGGTGGAAAAATAAATAATTTGATATTAGTAAAATGTATAATGTATAAAAATTATAGATCAACAATTTAATCTTGTTCAAAATAAAACAATTGTTGCTCAAGTAATTTATAGCATCTCAACCACTAGTATGTCTGTCTTATCCCAGCTGGCCTGATTAATCTTAGTATTGGACAATAGGCTTTGTCAGCACTGCATATAGCAGCTATAGTTTATTTAACATTTTGTGTATATTGGTAAATATTTTGTTCATATCTATCATTACTACTTCATTTTTGAAATATGAATATGCACAAATAAGGGATGGGCACAAAAAATAGAAACATTTGCTAAAACAAATGCTCATTCTTCCTCAGATGCATGGCTGCCAGGGAGGGGGGGGGGGGCAACTGGGGATTTTTTTATTTTTGATAAAAACTATAAAAAAAGGGACGTGAGACAGAAATGAAAATTTAAGAAAAATAAATGAAGAATGTGAATCACATAAGATAGTTGCCATTTGGAGGTACTATTCCTTTGAATTTTATAAACCTTCTTTTTTTGTGAAAAAGCACCATGATAATTTGAATAGAATTATTGAATATGCTAGTTAATTAGCTAACTATAATATATATATATATATATATATATATATTATA